>NW_015632550.1:447357-459153 GCF_001515625.1 Sinocyclocheilus rhinocerous
GTGTTTTACTCGAGCATTACATAAAAATGTCATTTTAACATTAGTGTAATCATTTTAACATGAGTTTAGGAACTGAATAATAAAAAGGAAAAATAAAACACTGCTTAGTATTTACTCTTTGAATTCAATATGCACTGATTCTTATTTAAGCTACAAAAGATATTTAGGCAAGAGCAGTGAGTGATTTTATCTTTGTCTTTTGTTCATGGCCCCAAATATTGCAAGCTGTAGCGATATGCATATTACGATATGTACATTTGCGATATTTCAATAATTTCGATATATTGCACAGCCCTAGAGTGAATGTATTAAGATTTATTATTATTATTATTATTATTATTATTATTTGCCTGTTATTATTTTATATTACTATTTGAGTGATGTTGTAAAAGAAGTCTTATAAGTAATATCAATAGTCAGATATCCAGGCTAAATATAAACATTAATCAATCCTAATAGGTTTCCTTCAGAAGTCCTGAAATCAATTTCCTAAAATAAATGTTGGACCTGGATTACAAAACCACATGCTACTGTTACTTTTTTTTATTTTTTATTATTATAAGTCCAGGGACAGTTAAAATGAATTGTGAATATTAATATTCCTATTCTACATAAATGCATCAACACTAAACCACTAAGTGGCCCTGTGTAAATTAGAAAAAAAAAGTTATATTGTTGTTTATATATTCTATACATTGTTTATATATATATATGTCGTGTCTTGCATAGATTTGTGTGGATAAGCTTTGATCAATGGATTTTATATACTTTATTTCATTGTTGTGTAAGATTAGAGACGCTTACTACTAATGCTTCAAAACGTCTCGGGTTACTTATGTAACCATGGTTCCCTGAGGGGAACGAGACACTGCGTCCTCTAGGGGTCGCTATGGGGAACGCCTCGTCGTGACCCGTGTCTGAAGCCTACATTGAAAAAACACCAACTTGTTTGGCCGGCGACAGCCATGACGTCACTACCGTCGCGACTAGTACAAAATAGGCGCCGGTAGCGCACATCATTCACTTCTTCGTCTGAAGCTTGTGTCCGCAGCATGGCAGCGACCCCTAGAGGACGCAGTTCGAAGTTCCACGAAAGGGAACACATGTTATTGTGTGGCGCAATCCCATTGACCTGACAGATCAGATCAACAAACAACATCAAGCACAACAGAATCTCAGGACAATGCAATATGGCAGCAGTTATTTGTCCAAAGCGTGTTTAATCCATAGGATTGTTTGTGCGCGCGCGCGTGTGTGTGTGTGTGTCTGTGTGTGTGTTTGTGAGACAGAGTGTTAACAAAAGACAACTGCTCTTTTCAGAATTGGGGTGTAAATCCAAATCCTTCCTAGGAAGATCAGCCATGCTGTATGTATACCATAATATACTTTAACAAATTACAGAGCTGCATAGCCAGTGAACTCTACTGTGTTCTATTGGACTGAGATAAACTGGACTGGTACATATTTCGAATACAATGCATTTTTTGGCAAATAGCCACCATACAGTTGCATCTAATATTTGTAATCCCTAGATTACACACACATCTATTACTAATAAAGAATCAACAGTCTGAAGTGTTGTGCTGCTTTTATTTTATGACCTGATTTGAGCTACATCATTGCCAGAGAAAACAATCAAAGGCTAGTTTCAAAGAACAAATGCTCATTCTTGTTAAGAAAGAACTATTTACAAGGATATTATTCAATAGATATAACAAGACGTTGATGTTTATTGGGATATCTCAGAGGTCAGTTATAAAATATTACTCAGTGGTCAGCAACCATATTGGTCTTTGATGTGACACCATTTCTTGTGAGCGGAAAAACAGCACAGTCATTCTTTTATTTAACACATTATTATTATTATTATTATTATTATTATTATTATTATTAAATACTGTTACAGCATCATTTAATATTTCCTACAGATTAAGCTGCTGCCACTGATATGGTAGACTACTTCAGTTACATCACATGATAGGTATTTTAAATGTTCATTAGATTATGAAATTATAATTAAAATAAATACTGTTACAGCATCATTTAATATTTCCTACAGATTAAGCTGCTGCCACTGATATGGTAGACTACTTCAGTTACATCACATGATAGGTATTTTAAATGTTCATTAGATTATGAAATGCAATTAGACCTAGCTAATAACCATGGAAAAGATTAGTTAATACAGATGTTTCCATGCATAACTGAGCATAGAAATATTAAGACCACACAGACATTTGTCTGTAGTTTGTAGGCATATCTGTTGCTCCAACATTTGGTGGTCCTACGGTAATGCTTTCATAATCTCACTGAATGCAAAAGTCCATTTTAAATTTGAGCAAGGCTATAAACCATGGTGCTAGGAGTTCAATGTAATATTTATAATCTTGTGTTACGATATGGGTGACCATGGGGTGGCGTATTTTTACTTCTACGTGCTGCGCAGTTCATTTTTTATTTATTTTCTTTTTTTATGGAACAAACAGATCGTATTGTACCATTCCAGAAAGTCCCGAGTCTCCCTAAATTAAGGCTCTAATTTTAAAATCAACAGGATTCCTTTTAACAAACTGTCAACATACCACCTTTAAAAAGTAGCCTAAATGGTTTTAAACAATAGTGAAAATCCATATATGTAGCATGGCGGACGCGAGATGCTTAGTAGACATACAGTATATTAAAAAAAAAAAAACTAGATGGAAATGCGTTCTTGATGTTAGTACGCTAATGCTGGTTCGCAGGTACTGTTGCTAGACAGGGACATCTGAGTGCGTAAAAATAGACCATCATGCGTTATGTAACACGCGCAGCACACGCACTACGCTTGTTTACAAGTTATAATAGACAGCATGACTGTGATCTTAATAACTGACATATGCGTTTTCTCACTCCCACAAATGCGTAGTTTTACATTCTGACGCAGTGTAAAATTAACATTGGGTCTGATTAAATTATAATTCTGAAATAGCTACACGTAGGGCTCTTCACCTGTGTTTGACGTCGTCGCTCGTTTAAAAAGGACTCGACTGTGTTTGGAGTACACTGTAGGTTTATTCAAGTTCCAGAACATGTCGATGGTCTAAGTTTACATTTTACAGCTAACAAGACACAAAGTCTCTGCAGCACTGAAGTGCGTAGGCTACATACAGTAATGTGTCATCCACACAGCGCTGTTTGTTTTGGGAGGTGGAGAGAACAGCTTGTGTAAAGGGGGATTTGCCTATACTATATGTCACGGATTTGTCAAAGTACCGTCAATCTTTTTCCTGGCCAATGAATCCTATGAGAAACTCCATTCATTGGCTTAGCAGGCACGCCTCTAAAATATCGCACCGCCTTGTGACTTTTTCTTTCTTTCACTGATCCAAGATGGGCTGTGTATAACGTCACGTGTTGTTTGTTTTTTAAGCTCAGTCATTCAGTTTTGCGGTGAACTAACATCGCATTGTGAATGAGCGCGGAAATTCTCGGATATTTAAGATGTTCACCTCTTTTTCTACGGATGGATAACAAGTACTTTAAACTGATTAAATAAATTGTTAAACGCAAGTATGGCAAGTCCGCCTCTTAAAGGGGGGCACGCGTTATCAAATGACAACAACATTCATTCAAACAGAAAAATCAGAAAATGTGGATACCTCAAGAAGCAAAAGCACGGACATCGGCGCTATTTTGTTTTGAAAGATCAGAGTGACGGACTCCCTGCGCGGCTGGAGTACTATGAGAATGAAAAGAAATGGAAAAACAGGTCCGCTGCAAAAAGAGTCATATTCATTGACTCTTGTCTGAGCATAAACAAGCGCGCTGACGCGAAGCACAGATATTTAATAGCACTATATACCAAGCACGAGTATTTTGCTGTTGCTGCAGAGAATGAGCAAGAGCAGGAGAGCTGGCACGCAGACTTAACCGATTTATTAAGTAAGGGAAAAGTGTGTGACAGCTCCGTTTCTAGCTCGGCATCATCTCTGGTAGGCTTCGAGGAGGGACATTACGGTATGATTACACCACTGAATGCTGCGTATAAAGAGGTATGGCAAGTAAATCTTAAATCAAAAGGACTTGGGCAGAGCAAAAATATCACTGGAGTTTACAGACTGTGCTTATCAAGTCGGACAATTAGCTTTGTGAAACTTAACTCGGAGGTGGCATCTGTGACACTGCAGTTGATGAATATACGCAGATGTGGGCACTCTGATAGCTTTTTCTTCATTGAGGTGGGAAGATCTGCTTCTACTGGACCTGGAGAGCTGTGGATGCAAGCAGATGATTCTGTGGTGGCACAAAATATACACGAGACCATTCTAGAAGCCATGAAAGCGATGAAAGAGCTGTCAGAGTTCAGACCACGCAGCAAAAGCCAGTCATCAGGATCAAATCCCATATCTGTACCCACTCGGCGGAACCTAAACATTCTACCCCCTAGTCAGACAGGGTTGGTAAGGAGGTCAAGGACGGACAGTACAGGAGCAACATCTCCTGTCCCCAAACTTTCTTCTTGCCGAATACGGACAGCAAGTGAAGGGGAATGTACCATGACCAGGCCTGTCTCCATGTCAATATCTGAGAATGGGAGCCCGACAACTGTTGGCTGGAACCACATGAACAGATTTAACACAGTCTCTGTGGGCTGCCGGACATCAGAACCATCACTGCTTCATCACAGCAGGTCCATGTCCATGACAATGTCCCACTCGCCCCCATCTGCTGTAAGTTTGTCCTCAATCAGTATGAATGGATCCATCTCGTCCACAGTACACAGACCCTCCAGCTGCAGTGGTTCTGTTTCTGGGTCACCCAACGATACTGGCTTCCTCTCATGTGATGATTACAGTTCTAGCCCAGGGGATGTGAGGTACAACCTAGCAAACAGGAGTGAGACCTCTTCTTCTCTCTCCAGTACACCACCCTCACGAGAGGCCAGTGAGCTCCATGGTTATATGGTGATGGATAGGCCATCCCAGAACAAGATGTGGCCAAGTAGCAGAGAAATGCTTGATGTGGAGACATACAGGAAGAGGACATATTCTCTGACAACCCCGCGGCAACAGGTAGCACACTCCCAGCTATCTTCAGCGTCACTTGATGAATACATGTTGATGAGGGCTGCGAACAGTCACTCTGGACGGAGAACAAATTCTGCCTCTCCTAATGTCTCACACCCAGAAGATTTTGGAGACATTGATATTGGATCTAACAGTAATGTGGATGATGATGGCTACATGCCTATGACGCCAGGCATGGCACCTCAGTGTGCCAAAAATGATCACTACATGCCCATGAGTCCCATGAGTGTTTCAGCACCCAAGCAGATAATTAACCCGAGGTTACATCCCCAGCCCACAGGCAGTGGCTGCATTACTAACTCACCCAGCAGTGGATCTCTAGAAGACAGCGGGTACATGAAGATGTGGTCGGGATCCAAATTTTCACTTGAGAGCTCTGATGGGAAAGCGGTGAGGGGAGAATACATGAATATGTCGCCTGTTGACTCATATGTCTCGCCCACACCACCAGATTATTTGCTGGGTCAGTGTGAACCAACACAACGGCCCTCCCCATCTCTAAGTATTCGCTTCAACAAGCAACAGGCACCTAAACAGGCAGAGGATGACCAGTATGTTTTGATGAGCTCTCAGAGCCAAAATCCAACAGAAGAGGCAAACAGGGTTTCTACCCTGCCCCCTCTCCGTCGCCCTGATGTCATATCACACAGAGCAAGAGTCAACAGGCCCAATAGGTTATCTCTAGACACTCTGAGGATGCTTCCCAGCATGACAGAGCATCCTCTTCTTTGTGAGCCTAAAAGCCCTGGTGAATACATCAACATAGACTTTGCTGCTGCTACACAGTACTTTTCTCCCTCTATTGTTTCTGTGGAAAGTCAAGGCTCATTGTCCAACCTCAGACAGGGATCCCCCCTCTCAGATTACATGAATTTCAACCAGAATTCACACTCTCCTAAACTGAGGGAAGCACTCAGCAGTCCCCTGGATGGAATGCCAGAGCTGGCTGAATGCCCATACCCACCTGATGGGAGGGCATTTTTGCTCAATGAACAGAGGAACTCACCATGCCCATCTGGTACAGGTAAAGATAGCTATACTGAAATGAGTTTCAACAGTGGTCAGATCTCACCTCCATTCCTGACTGAGAATGATGAGAGTGCTTCAGTCAGCCCCACTAGCAGGGTTCAAAGGCTTAACCTGAGTGACCAGGGGGAATTGGTGAATTCAACTGGAATTGGTGTTTTCTTGTTGGCTGCCTCCTCTATAGACCCAAACGGAGGAGCGAAGGTGATCCGAGCAGACCTTCAGGGCCGGAGACGGCATAGCTCTGAGACCTTTGCATCCACCACCACAGTTGCACCTGTCTTTCCTAACTTTTCACACAATGTTAAGCGCCACAGCTCTGCCTCAGTAGAGAATGTCTCTGTCCGAAGCAGTGAAGGTTCTGATGAGGAGTATGGGTCTCCCATGTGCAGAGAGACTTCAGCTGGTTATCAGAATGGACTTAACTACATTGCCTTAAACCTCATGGAGAAACAAGAGATAGGCAATTGTGATCTTGTGGGCTTCAAGACTGGTGGTTGCTGCAAAGCAGGAATAAATGGATTACATGCAACTCCATATGTTTGTCTGGATTCAAAGAGACTGCAACCACTGTACAAGGTGAGTTCAGATGATAAAATGAGATAAACTGGTAATTGCAGCATGTGAGGTTGATGTAATTGTGTTGGACAGTGTGGTAAAAAGTCACTTTTATTACAGTATAATTGCAAATTAAATGCTACTTAAATATTGCAGTAGCCTACTTCTACGTAGGCACATCCAATCAATGTGTACCTTAAAAATAAATATATTATAAGTATAAGTTGTATATTAAATACATATAAATATATAAATATTTATCAAATGTATTTAATACTGTATTAAAATTGTCAGTTGTCTGTAGGTAGCACATGGTTGCTTGTGTTTATTTTAACAGTAAATGTGAATATTATAGGATATTTAGGACACAATTGTATCGAAATTATAAAGAAATTATACAAAAGGTAATTAAACAAAACATTAGGAAGGAACGGGAGTATTATGTAATAAAGAAAAAAAAACATTTATTGAGGTTTGCACCTCTGGCTGTTTATGTCAGTATATGGGGCGTTTATGGTGTTGATACGGTGTTTTTCATTCAGAGGAATTCCAGAGAAATTTGAAGCATGAGAAACGTGACTATCTGAGTGGCCGCGCGCGGTAAACATCCCAACTGCGCAGGCACTATGACGCTGCAGGATAGAGGAGTGCGCGCCTGTTTATTTACCAGAAAGTTGATCGACTCAGGGTTTTTTAGACTGAAGTGACCGCACGCATTATGATAGACCTATAGAAAAAAATATTTGAAACTTTTTCTTTTCTAAGAATGGCTTAACTTGAAGTGCTGATTAAACACCGTTTTAATGCCTTGTAGGCTCGTGTACAATTAAATAGTTCTCAGTGAATGGAGCATGCAGAGGAGAGAGAAATGTTGTTTTGAGGTTCATTTGGCTCACAGTGTTTTCATTCTGAGACAGCCTGGTCGATCCTTTTCCAAGAAGCTAATCTCCGTTTACTTTTTTTTTTTTTTTTTGCTGAAGGCAGATCTTTTATCATTTCACATTATATTCAGAAATTTTCTATGCCCTGTTTACTAACATCTTTAAGCAAAATGCTATTAAATTTCCCATTAACAGGGACACTAATATAAGGTTAAGAATGATTCCCATATCACATCTTCCCCACACCTGACATATATTTCTTACAGGAGTGCATGTGCTAATTTGCCTACTTGAATCATATTTGGGCATGTGCGAGATCAAATTGCTGTATCAAGCTGGAACAATATGCTGCTCTTAAAGTGCAGTGCCTGGGGCTTTTTCACATGCACACTGTTTTTGCATAGCACACAGAAGACAGAACATGCCAAGTTCTGAGCCACGTACTTCACATCATATGGTTCACCCATATTTCCATAATGCTCCAGTTGTAAGCAGTGTTGTGGCCCAAAATTATCCCCACTGGTTAAAAAGACTGTTCATTGCTGGTATTGCAGGCAGCCTGCAGTGTAAACATCAGGCAGAGGAGGGATAGTGCACAGCAGTTTAACTCTTTCTTGGCTGGAGTGTTGAGCCTTGAGAATATGAGAGGGCAGGAGGAGGTGGGGGTAAGAGCTTGTTTGCATTTTGTCTCTGAAATGAACATGTGCAACCATGTCCAAGGGTTAGCTGAGGGAGACCCTTGATGGAAGCTTGAGCCATGTGATTCCATCCGGAGGAAAAACAAGCCAGTTGGTTGTTTGTGGTTCGTTGTCAGGTAACGATGATGTTTCACGCTTGGAATGCCTGAACATGCCTGTAAAGGTTGCTGGGAGAGGCGAATACTCACTTGTTTTGGTTTCACCTTGAGCTTTAGTATTGTTCACTCTCTCCACTAACTGCCAGGCTTCAATTTCACATACAATGCGTTGACAAGAACTGGTTTTGATGTGTTTAAATCAAAGAATGCCAGAGGCTGTCAAACATAATGACGCGTTCACTTTTGTATTCTAACTCTGATGCATTTATGTATGGGTTTCTTATGTGGGAAAAATATCAGACAGCTCAGGTGACTTTTTTTTTTTTTTTTAAATTAAAATTTGTTATATCATAGCAGAAAGAGAAATCACATTTACAAGCAGTGCAAGTCATGCCCCAGTTGGCATCCTGGTTGAATTCCTTACAGTTACTCTACTTTTTGAATTTTGATTCTCTATTGGTGGGATTATCAGTAAAACTTTATTTGAGCACAGGAGAATTTTGCTATGAAGTGAAATTGGCTTGCGGTGAAATTGGTTTGGTAAGTTGGCACCCCCAAAGAAATGGCGCCCTGGGTGGTTGTCTGTGTTGCCGAATGGGTTTATGTTTCCCTGTTTACAAGCGCATTACTGTGCAGAAAAAATAAATGGTAAAAGCTAGGCATTATTTTCACAAGAGAACAGCAGGAAATAAACCTGCATGGTGCTAGTTTATTCAGTTTATTTCAGAATAAAGACAAAACCAGAAAATTATGTGCATTTAAACATGGTCAATGTATTACCTGTTGCTCCCCATATACAAAAAAATATATAAAGTATATCAGACATCCTAGTTATGAATTAGCATTTATAGTTGGCCTTTTAGTATAACTTTGCCAGATAATAGGATGTTGACATTTTAAAACTGTACCTTTAAAAATAAGAATAATAAAAAATACCAGAAGAAAAAAGTGCCAAAAGTGTTTTGTTTCATAATAATTTGTTAACATTTATGATTCTATGTAGAATGTCTCTGTATGGATTTGTAACCTAACACATCTTTTCATGTCCCTTACTGCTCCTGTGGTGTTATAAACAAAGATGTATTAATCAGTTAACGCCATGGTATACAATATATGTAAAAATTAGAAAGAATGGAGAACTATCTTGTCCAAGTATCCAAGAAGCTGTTTTGAGACATTTAGTACTATTTCACTCACTCTTTTTTTCTCTGGAATCATATTTCTAGAGGTGTTTGCGTGCATTTGCATGTGTGGCAGATGGCTAAGCAGAGAGTTGTGTGTGTGTGTGTGTGTGTGTATGTGCACCTGCCGCTCTGCTCACCGCAGGTCTGTTATCAGGCATGGCAGCAGCACAGACAATACACTAATGACAGCACTCCATCTGCCTCTGCCCCAGGACAGTGGCTAGTGCTTGTCCCTTCAGCCTTAGAGGAGCAGGGGGTGGGGGAATGGAGAGCTAGAGAACCAGTGTGATAGACTGAGAGATAAAGATTGACAGTGGTTTGCAGAGAGATAAGAAATTAGGAGAGCATGTTTTAAAATTGGACAAACTTGGACATTTTAAGTAGTGATGGACCGAAAATATATATATATTTTTTTTACTGAAACACTGAAACCAAAATAAAAGTTGTTATTTAGCTATTATCTAACCAAAAAGGAGGTTTCGTCAATTCAATTTGGGTCATTGGGTAATTGAATTCTTTTTTTTTTTTCATGGTGTCTTGTTCTCAGGTGATTAATTAAACCAGTCAGAGTGAAAGAGTGAAGTTCTTTGGAAACAAGCTGCCTCTTGATATTTCAGCCAAACAAATTGTACATACTCCATCGTCATTTTTAGTCATGGTGAAGTGTGGCCACCCTGCTGACATATTTACCTGTTGCTTATCCACATTGTGTACAAGAAACACCGACACAGTCAAAATGCATCATCAAAGAAGTGCTAATTGAGTGTTATTATTTCAGTCAGTGATTTCAGCCCTCAAAAACATTTGTTGAACTTTTTTTGTTATTGTTTTAATTAGGGCTGGGACAATAAATCGATGCATTTGCGTTTCGCGAATCGATTCTGAGCTTAGTTTTTAACAGCAGATGGCGCTCTAGGCTAGGTTTTAACCGCACACTCAAATGCTCATGAAGAAGAGCGCTTGTGCATTCTTCTCAGAAATATAAGTGGATAAATGTGCTTGCACATCGGCTTTTATGTTGTGAGATTAATGTAAACACAGCCCACTGTGAACATCCTTGTAATTCGGTTCAACCTTTTCGAACTTTATGAATGATTATTTTAGGTTCAAATGGTGCGCGTGTAAGGAACTGGAAGCAAGCAGAATACGGCTATTTCTAAAGCACAATCGCGATGCCTTCGGAAAATCTCAGAATCGACGCAGAATCATTTCTCGATTCGCGATGCATCGATTTATTGTCCCAGCCCTAGTTTTAATATTTCAGTTTTTTAAATTTCATGCATCACAACATTTAAAGGAATAGGTCACAAAAAATTGCTGAAGATGTACTGAGGTAGTGCTGGGAGATGAGGCAAAAAATAAAATCGTGATTTTTTTTTTCAGAAAACTTGACCGATTCAAGATTTCTGTTTTTTTTTTTTTTTTACATCTAACTAGTCAACTTAAAAACATAACAACAGCACAATTAATGTAACATTCTCTTTATTAAAAATATGCAAAACCATCTGGTTAAAGAAAGTTATATTCCAAGTGCACCACACATGAAGTGGTCAATATGGTGTAAACGTAAAACAAATTCACTTAAATATTCTGGCAGAAAAGAAACATGAAATATGAATGCAAATATTGTACAAACTTGTCTTAAACATATCCTTTAAGTTCAGAAAGAATTTCTATTTATAATATAGAAATAATATAATAATTTCTATTCTAATTACTTAAAAAGAAAAATGCTAAATATTCCTTAGCATTCAGTAAGACATTCCGTTTTAGAGGTCAGCTCAAAAAGTCAAGACAATTCAAGTTCAAAAAGACTGAAAGTATAACATCAGTAGACTATTATTAACAGTAAATGTTTTGTAAAAACAAAGAAAATAACAGAACCTTTCAGCCTGTCACCATCATGCAAACATGAAATATGAAACATGCAGTAGTAATTCTTAACAGGTTATTACATTCCACTGTGCTGCTTTTCCATTATTATTTTTTTTCTATGAAATTCGACATTCTAAAAACGTGGCACTTGAAGAAGTTCAATTCACATCTTATAACCTTGCATTTGTTTTTTTCCCATTCCACTGCCCGCGGTGTTCTTGTGATTTGGGTGAACTATTCCTTTGTGAAATGGTACAATTCATATAGTTGGCTGAATGTGAATGTGTGTGAATAGCAGATCATACACTTGCAAGTTTTTGTGTAACTTTAGCACGAGGACAGTGAGTGTGCATTTACTGAGAATTTAGTTACTATTCTGCTACACTTTCAAAAAAGTGTATCTCTCCCCA
>NW_015632550.1:460642-469926 GCF_001515625.1 Sinocyclocheilus rhinocerous
TTCCCGCGGTTAGGTCCGGAAAGCAGTTTTCAAGTACGGTAAATTACTGAAGCTGTACTTTTTTTCTAATTACAAGTTGTGTTTCTCGTTTCATGTGTCACAGTAATGATCAATCTACATGTTATTTAGTGCTGTAACACATCCTAAAGTTTGCCTCGTCAGAGTTTTTCAGTAAAAAAGTAAATCGGGTTTAAATGTCAGGAGTTCCTTTCGGGACGGAAGTAACACTTGTTACTTTTGTCCCGCTGCTAATGTGGTGACTTTCTGGGTGTTGCAGCATTTATTAAAACATGTTTATGTCATATTATACCAACAGAATATGCCAAGAGTTAGGGTCAGAAAGACAGACAGGGGTCTGATTCAGCCAGATATTTATGAGAGGGCGTTTCTGGACATATCTGTCAGGAACATCAGTCTCAGGGCAGCTGCTAAGTCGCATGGCATATGTCATGTCACTTTGCTCAGATACTGCAGGAGGAGGGCAGAGGCCAGTAGGGAGAAGACTAGACCACCAGGGTACAGATTACATTCTAAAGTCTTCTCTGTGGACCAAGAGAGGAAACTGCAGGCTTATATTAAGAGGGCAGCTGATATTTATTTGGGCCTGTGTCCTAAGGAGGTAAGTGTAGTACAGCAAAAACACTCAACATGCAGCTCACTCGCACTGCTCTTACTAAAACAATTTTAAATGCTTATCAAAATGTGAGATTTGTGTATTCTTTAAATATATTTTTCATTTTTATCGTAGTTAAATTTTTATTGACATTTTTGTCCTATCTTTCTAAATTATGTTTCATTTTCCACTGTCTCTGAAGCTGCTGCAACATATAAAAATCCCCAGTGCAGGATCAGTAAAGTCTTATTTTATCTTAATCATGTCATAAACAATCTCCATCTAACCTTTTTTTTTTTGTTTTAGTTGCGCAAATTTGCATACGAATTGGCCAGCAGATATGGCTGCAAATATCCAGATGTATGGGATGCCACCAAGATGGCGGGAAAGGACTGGCTCACCTCCTTCCTTGAACGCAACAATACATTGTCTATTCGCCGACCTCAAGCCACCAGCATGTCCCGTTCCACCAGCTTCAATAAAACAAATGTGACTGCTTTTTATAACAACCTGCAGACAGTTCTTGCCCGCTACCTTTTTGAAGCAAAGGACATTTGGAACGTGGATGAAACAGGTAAATTTTACAATTCATTAAAACTAAAAAGCTAGAGTGATTCAGTGGTTTAAAATACATGAGACAAATTCATTGCTATGTAAAATTTAATAACATATATAAACTATAGACCTTAATATACATACATACTGTAGCCTATACAGATAAATATATACAGATTATAAAACTAAGGTGAATATGTAATTATATAAAAACACTACACACACACCTAGCTAAAATAAATACATATACAAATAAATAAATTAATTCATTAATTAATAAATACAGATATAGAGATAATAAAACAATAATGAAAATAAATATGTAACTATATACAAACACTAACTATACACACACACATCTAGGTATAAACACCTACAAATGTTCATGAAAGCTTATCAAAGTTTATAATACATTTTCAGGTACCACGACAGTCCAAGTGCCAGATAAAATAATCGCCACCAAGGGGAAGCGCCAGGTCGGTGCAGTGACCTCTGGGGAGAGGGGGACATTGGTCACCACTGCCCTTGCAGTAAATGCACAAGGCAATTGCATTCCCCCGTACTTCATCTTTCCCAGGAAGAAGTTCCAGGACCACTTTGTGAGAAATGGTCCCATTGGCTCTCATGGTTCTGCAAATAGCTCAGGCTGGATGCAGGATACAGACTTTCTGGCCTTTCTCCAGCACTTTGCCAGACACACCCGTGTGACCCTGGAGTCGAAGGTGCTTCTCCTCCTCGACAATCATTGGTCACACCTTTCTGTGGCAGCAATTGACTTTTGTCGGTCAAACGGCATAGTCCTTCTATCGTTCCCACCCCACTGCTCACATCGTCTCCAGCCACTTGACAGGAGTGTCTTTGGTCCACTGAAGCGATATATAAACACGGCAGCAGATCACTGGATGAGAACACACCCTGGAAAATCTTTGACCATCTATGAAGTTCCAAGCCTAGTGGCCACAGCTCTGCCACGAGCAGCGACACCCAGAAACATAACGTCTGGCTTTGTGTGCACTGGCATCTGCCCCTTTAACCCAGATATTTTTGAGGAGCAAGACTTTTCACCTGCCTATGTCACCGACCGCCCTTTTCCTTCACTGGTACCATGTGGTCCCACACCACATTCCAACAAACACCCACTTAGCCAGAGCCTGTTTGAGGGAGGGCTGCTGCCAGAGTATCCTGGTGGTTCAACCAGGGACGCCTGTTTAGAGTCTGCCATCCCTAACCACCCAGCTGTCTGTTCAGGCAAGATAAAATAAGATAGAACTTGGTTAAGCCCGAAGGATTTTAATAAAATAATAACTAAAATAGAATTGTGCACGATATTGATATTATTGTTTGTCTGCTGATTAAGCTGTCCCACTGAAGAAGGGGGAAGATGTCTGCTTGATGTCCCAGGGGGGGGCGACAGGTACACTAGTCTAGGCCTGAGTTCCAGGACTTCTGTCCAGGCATTCATTCCAGAAGCTGTACGTCCCTTTCCTAAGGCTGGTCCAAGAAAGGACACAAAACGAAGAGGCAAAAGGAGGTGAGTGGCATTTGGTTTTTGCTTTGTCCCGAGTAATTTCTTAATACATGCTGCTACCATGTGGACAGAGGATGAGCAATAATTGGTTGGCTGTAAATACAAATGTTGACAACAATTTTTCTCACTTTGAATGTTGCAGGTCAACGATTTATTGTCCCAGCCCTAGTTTTAATATTTCAGTTTTTTAAATTTCATGCATCACAACATTTAAAGGAATAGGTCACAAAAAATTGCTGAAGATGTACTGAGGTAGTGCTGGGAGATGAGGCAAAAAATAAAATCGTGATTTTTTTTTTCAGAAAACTTGACCGATTCAAGATTTCTGTTTTTTTTTTTTTTTTACATCTAACTAGTCAACTTAAAAACATAACAACAGCACAATTAATGTAACATTCTCTTTATTAAAAATATGCAAAACCATCTGGTTAAAGAAAGTTATATTCCAAGTGCACCACACATGAAGTGGTCAATATGGTGTAAACGTAAAACAAATTCACTTAAATATTCTGGCAGAAAAGAAACATGAAATATGAATGCAAATATTGTACAAACTTGTCTTAAACATATCCTTTAAGTTCAGAAAGAATTTCTATTTATAATATAGAAATAATATAATAATTTCTATTCTAATTACTTAAAAAGAAAAATGCTAAATATTCCTTAGCATTCAGTAAGACATTCCGTTTTAGAGGTCAGCTCAAAAAGTCAAGACAATTCAAGTTCAAAAAGACTGAAAGTATAACATCAGTAGACTATTATTAACAGTAAATGTTTTGTAAAAACAAAGAAAATAACAGAACCTTTCAGCCTGTCACCATCATGCAAACATGAAATATGAAACATGCAGTAGTAATTCTTAACAGGTTATTACATTCCACTGTGCTGCTTTTCCATTATTATTTTTTTTCTATGAAATTCGACATTCTAAAAACGTGGCACTTGAAGAAGTTCAATTCACATCTTATAACCTTGCATTTGTTTTTTTCCCATTCCACTGCCCGCGGTGTTCTTGTGATTTGGGTGAACTATTCCTTTGTGAAATGGTACAATTCATATAGTTGGCTGAATGTGAATGTGTGTGAATAGCAGATCATACACTTGCAAGTTTTTGTGTAACTTTAGCACGAGGACAGTGAGTGTGCATTTACTGAGAATTTAGTTACTATTCTGCTACACTTTCAAAAAAGTGTATCTCTCCCCAGCTCGGGTTCTCTCTCACTCACTTTCCTCATGTCAAATTATAGAATGATTTATCACTATTATTATTGTTACTTTCTCCTCCCACATTTAGATACTTAGATACATACTGGGTTAATTACAACTTCACAGTTTACATACCACAGCAAGTTAAACACCAGTCAATTACCATAGAAAAGTATTTAATTAATTTACTATTAATCAAAAAATATGAAGATTGTTTTATATTAATACAGAATAAGCTTAGACCTCATCACTACTCTCTTGGCTAGTTATGTGAGTCTAATCTGAATATTCTGTCATTTCTTTTTTTTATTTTGTTTGTTTGTTTTTTGCAGGAGGTACTTAATGTCAGCTCCCAAGACCTTGCAACTCTAATCCGAGCTATAACTTTAAACAAGCTGAGATTTATGCAACAAAAATGGTTAACCCAAGCAGTTCTCTCAGATTCTCCACCTATGCAGAGCTGGCTAAACTAGGCCGGGATGTTCCCGTCTGAGATAGCCATGTCAGCACTGTCAATGTTACCCACATTTAGCCAGGAGCGAGAGGAGATTACTCTTAGGGGAGTGGGGGATTAGACATTGTTCAGCGGCTTGTTTTGAGATGGATGAAAGGAGCATTGACTCAGACATAGACAGTCATTCATGCAGCTTCACAACAACCATGTCCTCAAGTAGACGTCATAGGCGGAGCATGTGTAAGGCTGGGGAAGGCCTTCCCCTGGCCACCGGGACTTGCGGCAATAACACCAAATTGGACAAAAATGCCCCAGAACAATTAAACTAAATCTATTACGTCTGTCATGAATAAAGTGAAAATGAATGACTGCGGCATTAAAATAAGATCTGCTCAGGTTGCACCATATTTATTTTCACGCGTTTTACAGCGTTGTGCATTATAACCAATGAAACACGATTCTGTTGAGCTTATGGGTGCTTCTCAAACGGAAGGCTGCATATCTCGGCTGCCACGTCATCAAACATCGCTGAAGGCCATCTCAAATTGGAAGGATCCTTGGAAGGCAGCCTTTGTTTCGCGTCCTTCATTCAGCTGAATTTGAAGGATGCATGGGATGTCACCTCCGCGACCTTCAGTCACCCACAATCCTTTGTACCTATTCCATTTCATGAAAATAAACTGACGAAAAACGAGTCAGTACTGAGCTTGTCTGATTTTATTATGCAATGTAAGACAAAAATAATGTTTTCGGACATGAAAGGATAGATGTTATCTTTTGTTTTGGTGTAAATTACTTGCTAAACTGCCAATAATTTAAGTCACGGGGAGACTAGACGTCTGTGATCCATTGTATTGCATTAATAGAAAGCTAAATAATATAAAGATTTGTAATACAAAGTATTTTTCCAAAAGTAAGTTTTATTAGTGTTTTAGTGCTGTGACGGTGAGGGCGGGAATATATGTGACGTAGCCACGCGCACTTACTAGAGCGTCTCATTCTAGCGTTTAATGCCGAGGACGACTCTAGCCTACAAGACTCTGAAGGACTGAACTAGGAAAGACACAGCCTCGGTAGGATGCAGCCTTCCGTTTGAGAAGCACCCTATGAATGCAGTGACAAATCAGAGGCGTTCAGATGAATCATCGCTGACAGTGTGCACACTCGCAGACTGAATTCTGCTCTCTGGCGAATTCTCTCATCATAAACAAAACACAGATGTACGATGTAAGTAAGAGAATCATTTCACAGTGTAGACAGCTTTATTGACTATAACGATAGTTGTTGTTGTTTTTGAGAGTGCTTAAACTCGCTATAGATTGAGTGATTATGTTCTTTGATAATGTGATAATGTTCTTCGCTCTCTTTCTGTAGGCTATATAATTTTCGCTGTTGAATAACCGTGGAAATTAAAACGTTATAATTAGTAACTTAAAACTTTTATTTATTTATTTTATTGTAATCATGTTAAATACAAATTCAGTCCTGTTAAAATATTTTATTTGCCTACATGGCACCCATATGATATCTGGCAGCCTACTTGCTTATGTAGTTAATAGATTACACCGGGGATGGTTCTAGGATTTCATCTTCAGAGGGGCTGATTGTTCAGACAAACCTACAAAAATACAAATTACCTAAATAAACTTTACAGTGCTTGTGAAAACTTCATTACTGTATGAGGTAAATATTCACAAATACCCATTAAAACTACAGAATTTACTTAAGAGCAGCGAGCAATCCTCTGTTTTTATTTTGTTGTTTGATTAACATTATTAACATAAAAAATGCTCGGATCCGTCATACTGACGCAATCAGATATTTTCTTAACTGTTTAAGTTCAGTTAAGACGTTACCGACGGTGTTTACGTGGATACTCGTCAAGACAGCCATTCTGACATAATTTTGTGAGTATTTGCTCAAAAAGACGCGAAAGAGAACTCAATACGGTACTCGCACCCGAGCGGTGGCTTTCTTTGTGCGTGCTTCAGGTGTGTGCACGCAACAATCTATGACATGCCGCGAGTACCACATTGAGATCTATTTTGCGACGTACTTGCGCTTGAATAGTTTAAAATCACTTTAATGTTTAAACTAACAAGACTTAAAACAAATGAGAATGTGGGTGGGGGTCTAGAACCGCCCCTGAATTACACTAACATTAGTCTACTTTTAGCCTTACTCTGGAGTTGGTTCACCCTCCGCCTATGGTAGATGTCACAACATTTCCGGGATGGTTTTGTGCAGCCTCATTTGCTTTTGGGTCTCTGCCGATTATAGACCTAGATTTTAACCCATCACTGTGGAAGGTTCTATAACCCTTATTAAATCCACAGCTTAGATTGTTAATTAAAGGACTCAGTTGCTCTCTTGTTTTTCCACAGTTGTAGGTGATGTGACATCTCTATCCAGTGATGTGCAAGCTAGCAGAGATGCTATGTCATGCGTGCATGAAATCAGCATTGCATGACTATTTCCCAGTCCCAAGCATCACTCACTGCTGCCTAGAGCTTTCAGCATTAGCATTATAGGCTGCAGACATGGTTGTTGGTAACGTCATCACGCAAGCCCTAAATCTCATCAGCTGAATAAAAAAAGGAGGATCACCATTTAATTTATCTACTTGCATGTGAGCCTGAGACTTTTGGTCTTGATTGGCAGTTGTAGTGTTGCATCCTTGCTACTCAGTGGCCCTGAAGCTATACATTATTAAACACTGACAGTTATTTTCTGTGCTGTGTTACCAGTTCATGTATTGTGCTTGTAATATTAGTGTTTTTGCTGAGTGTATTGCAGGATAGGGCAAAATTCAGAATCGAATAATTGGCTCACTTTCAAGTCATGAGCTGGAATTTGAATTGAATTGGCCACACCCTACTAAATGTTGAACTGGAATTTGAATTTGAGTTAAGGGAAGTGGTATGTGTTAAATTATAATTTTGAGAAATTCAACAAGTAATGACATTTTTGGAAATGACACATCTCTCCTTGTTCATAAATTTATGTAAATAAATATAGAGAGGTAATATAGAGAGGTCTTGACAAACCTTTTTTGTCTACCTAAAATTAAGCTTATTGCAGTTCCTTAGGCTGATGATACATGGGGCAACTTTTTGAGCAATGTTGCAGGTTAACTTTGGGCAATGTTGCCGTCAACGGGCAACCAGGCGAGACACAGGGCCCACGACCGATCTAAAGTATCCAGATAGAAATTTGTTACCCATTCTCAATGGGAAAGTGCCCAAGCAACATAGCTCAAAAAAAGTTGCCCATCAAAATTGCTCAAAAAGTTGCCCCGTGCATCGTCAGCCTTACATTTAACTTTAAATTAAAATTTTTCTAATATTTTTTACAGTTTGAATTCAAATTCAGGAAAATTAATCTCAATTTAATGTTGAATGGTGCACAAGCCTGCTGCATTGACAGAGTTGCATCATAACCTCACAATTACTCTTGTTTAGTGAACTACGTGAGTAGTTTATGCATTTATATAATCAACTTTTTAATAAGCCAGGAATCTGGAAATTTAAAGTATGAGCTTCCTCCCTTGTCTTTCAGTCTCTTTTTTTCTAACAGATTTCACCTTGACTGTATAAACTCACTCTACGTTGTCCTTGAAACAGGTGTATTAAACATTATTGAAGAGACAGGGACAGTCCACTTGAGAGGTCCACATTATTCTTGAAGGATTATGGGCTGATGCTTAGAATATAAGGAGTTCTGTTTTGAGTCAAGTAACGAATATTAATTTTTAAATTTGAATGTATAATCATCATCTTTACTCTAGCCATTATCGCTGGCTGCATCTTATCTCTCATTCTCTTACTTTATAAGATGAGAGCCTGAAGTACTTTTCCATCATTTTACCCTTCATTAGTCAGATGTAATTCATACTCCTTAGAATCACCGCAGACCTAGCAAAGACAGATCCAGAGATTTTCCCCATTCCTTTAGTCTGTGACTGTAATTCCAATGAGATTATCAAGGAATTATATCAGTGGACAGTAGATGGTTAAGACTGCTGCTAGCTCCATCCCTCCTGTCCTGACATGTCACCGTTTTCCTCACTTATCTGAGAGAGGTTTAAGTATGACTGCGCATTATGGGTTAATCCCTCATGCATGCTGTCATAAAAAAGGAAGGTCTAAATAAAATGTTATGGCTGAGGATTCTTTTTTCTGTAAATGCATATTGTTCTATTTCAGAAATGGTGCAAAAGTTGGTATGACGGCTGTACAATGAGAGATACTGTACAGTGGCAGTAATGTTAGGCATTAAAAAGGTCTCATTCCGTAAGGAGGCCCAGATGCAAGTCAAAGAGGAACAAAAGGCCAAAAGGGCAAACATTAGATTGAAACACACAAACACAAGCCTTTACAAGAAGATTCCAAGATATACTGATATACTTAAGCAAAATTGAAGAACAAACCGATGTGACGTCATATCAAACTAAATCTGGCCAGCTCATTTTGGTGGTTTGAAACAGCTTGTCAGAGCAAACTTTGTGCTGGCTGTTAAAACATTTATAAACTTGGAAATAGTGCTGGGCGGTATAGCGGTTCATACCAAATACCGGTGTTTATTTTTGTTATGATATGAATTTTTAAAATACCGCAATATAAATAGTATGATCGCTTAAACAACGTTCGGAACGCGACACTGTTTGAAAGGGGTCCCTTTTCACTGTTGCACTGTCGTGAGGGAACAGCTGTATGTGTTACTAAGCGTGAAAGTTCCGAAACTGAAGCTGTAGAACTAATAGAACGTGATGACACAGAAGAACTCATCCACAATATCCACATTGACCGCCACAAATATCCACCGCCCCCTGCCATCAGCTCCCGCGTCTCACAAGTGCGACTTCAGCACTAGATTTAGCAACTTTCAGACCCACTAATTATGCAAAGAACCTCTTTAATGTTTTCATC
>NW_015632550.1:470874-473307 GCF_001515625.1 Sinocyclocheilus rhinocerous
AACCAGGTGAGACACAGGGCCCACGACCGATCTAAAGTATCCAGATAGAAATTTGTTACCCATTCTCAATGGGAAAGTGCCCAAGCAACATAGCTCAAAAAAAGTTGCCCATCAAAATTGCTCAAAAAGTTGCCCCGTGCATCGTCAGCCTTACATTTAACTTTAAATTAAAATTTTTCTAATATTTTTTACAGTTTGAATTCAAATTCAGGAAAATTAATCTCAATTTAATGTTGAATGGTGCACAAGCCTGCTGCATTGACAGAGTTGCATCATAACCTCACAATTACTCTTGTTTAGTGAACTACGTGAGTAGTTTATGCATTTATATAATCAACTTTTTAATAAGCCAGGAATCTGGAAATTTAAAGTATGAGCTTCCTCCCTTGTCTTTCAGTCTCTTTTTTTCTAACAGATTTCACCTTGACTGTATAAACTCACTCTACGTTGTCCTTGAAACAGGTGTATTAAACATTATTGAAGAGACAGGGACAGTCCACTTGAGAGGTCCACATTATTCTTGAAGGATTATGGGCTGATGCTTAGAATATAAGGAGTTCTGTTTTGAGTCAAGTAACGAATATTAATTTTTAAATTTGAATGTATAATCATCATCTTTACTCTAGCCATTATCGCTGGCTGCATCTTATCTCTCATTCTCTTACTTTATAAGATGAGAGCCTGAAGTACTTTTCCATCATTTTACCCTTCATTAGTCAGATGTAATTCATACTCCTTAGAATCACCGCAGACCTAGCAAAGACAGATCCAGAGATTTTCCCCATTCCTTTAGTCTGTGACTGTAATTCCAATGAGATTATCAAGGAATTATATCAGTGGACAGTAGATGGTTAAGACTGCTGCTAGCTCCATCCCTCCTGTCCTGACATGTCACCGTTTTCCTCACTTATCTGAGAGAGGTTTAAGTATGACTGCGCATTATGGGTTAATCCCTCATGCATGCTGTCATAAAAAAGGAAGGTCTAAATAAAATGTTATGGCTGAGGATTCTTTTTTCTGTAAATGCATATTGTTCTATTTCAGAAATGGTGCAAAAGTTGGTATGACGGCTGTACAATGAGAGATACTGTACAGTGGCAGTAATGTTAGGCATTAAAAAGGTCTCATTCCGTAAGGAGGCCCAGATGCAAGTCAAAGAGGAACAAAAGGCCAAAAGGGCAAACATTAGATTGAAACACACAAACACAAGCCTTTACAAGAAGATTCCAAGATATACTGATATACTTAAGCAAAATTGAAGAACAAACCGATGTGACGTCATATCAAACTAAATCTGGCCAGCTCATTTTGGTGGTTTGAAACAGCTTGTCAGAGCAAACTTTGTGCTGGCTGTTAAAACATTTATAAACTTGGAAATAGTGCTGGGCGGTATAGCGGTTCATACCAAATACCGGTGTTTATTTTTGTTATGATATGAATTTTTAAAATACCGCAATATAAATAGTATGATCGCTTAAACAACGTTCGGAACGCGACACTGTTTGAAAGGGGTCCCTTTTCACTGTTGCACTGTCGTGAGGGAACAGCTGTATGTGTTACTAAGCGTGAAAGTTCCGAAACTGAAGCTGTAGAACTAATAGAACGTGATGACACAGAAGAACTCATCCACAATATCCACATTGACCGCCACAAATATCCACCATCCCCTGCCATCAGCTCCCGCGTCTCACAAGTGCGACTTCAGCACTAGATTTAGCAACTTTCAGACCCATTTTAGCGGCTTTTTTTACATAGAATATTCATACTGACAAACCTAGAGACTTTTTTGGATAAACCTTAGCTATGGTTCAGTTGCAAGATTTCTCCAGTGCTGTCCCGCGAACGCGAGGTCTGACTTTCCCGGAGAAGTGTCACCTCTCTCGGCGTCTGTTCTGTGCAGTGAGCGGCAGAGAAGCAACGCATTCAGTTGGCCGCACCGCAGCCGACTCGTCAATAAATGAGTACAAAACAGCATTTCCTAGCACCTGTCGCTTACTGACTGTTTGGAATTATAAATATGAGCATAGTTCGTCTGTTAAGATCACATGCACTTTTTTGTTTGTTGTTTTTTTTAAGTTTGTTACTCAGATGCAGGCAGTGCGCTGCATGAGACAAAAAAGCAATATAGCCAAAACAACCACATAGCCGCTCTTTAGTGTAGATGCATGTTGATTTTATCAGACGATGCCGCGATTATAAATGACAGTGACTCCTGGTTAACTTGTATTAAAGGGGGTCGTGTTTAGTCACTATTTAGTGTGGTATTTTTTGACAATATTCACTCATCATGACAGTAAAATAGGGCATTCTAAGTCAATATACTGCAGTATTTCCTCTCTCAATCAGTAGAAAATATGGTTAACACCCGGTCATGAATGAAAAAAAAAATACCGTCATGTACCGTGAAACCGGCATAATTTTGAAAAATACCGT
>NW_015632550.1:475187-484740 GCF_001515625.1 Sinocyclocheilus rhinocerous
GATTGAATGAAAATAAAATTGGACTTGCATGGCTTTTAGCCCATGTCTTTGAGACCATCTACACCATGTACTCCTGAACATCAACAAAATAAACTTTTAACATGTATATGGATTTTTTTCCAGTGAAATATTATCTAAAATGAGAATCTCTCTTTCCGCAATGCCACACATGTGAAACTGAAGCCTACTGGCTATTGAAAAAAGACAGGGGAGAGCTGTATGTACCACTCAAAACATCCTGCTTCAATGGGAAAAACAATGTGAACTGACAGAAAATGATGCTCATTCCGTTGGCACTACAGGGAAAAAAAAAAGAGATGTCCTGTAGAATTTCTTTTCACTGCATGCTATCCTAAGTTTCTCCCTCTCAGGCATTGTCAAACATCAGGAGATAAGCTTAGCCAATGACTTATACAGGCTATGAAACAAACTAATCAAATGTTAAGCCCAATGGGCAGACATATTACAATGTTATTGTTGGATGGATGGATGCTGAAAGAAGAGATTGCAAGACCTCCTCAAGGGGTCCATGTGCACATTACTGATTTCCCTGATGCAGGAAAGACAAAAGCTTTTCATAGAGACTCTTCAGACAAATGTGTCTTTAACCTCACAGTGACTTCAAACTCATTACTCATTACTCCCACTGCCTATCTTGTTAATTTGAACATGATACAAGATAACTTTGCTGGGTATGTTTATCATTGACTTCCTGAATTTGTTGTGTAGAGCCAATCATGTTCATGGTAAAATGCACGGAGACAATGAGAACAATGCAGTTTTAATGCTGTACATAACTTAAAGCATTTTATATTCTTGTTAAGAATAACTGAGCAGCTTTCATGCCAGTACAATTATTGTTAAATGTTCAAGGTGAATACTGTACGATGTGCACTTTTTTTTTCTCTCCTCTCAAACATTATGGTCATGATAGTAATGAAAGAAAAACTGATTATGTGCTGTCTTGAGAGGAAATGCTAAGTTCAATTTAGACCCTATAGTATGAAATGCTATTACGATATAACCAATAATGTTTTATACAAGTCCTTTCACACAATGTCTTGCAAAATATGCAATGTAAGGAGAGATGCCTATGATTTTTACAGTGTGTCTTCATGTGAAGGGTGTGGTGCTTCAATGGAGTGAAGCAGTAAATTATAGTATTTTGTAGTGCTGGGCGGTATACCGGTTCATACCGAATACCGGTGTTTATTTTTGTTATGATATGAATTTTTAAAATACTGCAATACTAAATACTAAATCAGTATGTCGCTTATACAACGTTCGGAACGCGACACTGTTTGAAAGGGGTCCCTTTTCACTGTTGCACTGTGGTGAGGGCACAGCTGTATGTGTTACTAAGCGTGAAAGTTCCGAAACTGAAGCGCTAATAGAACGTGATGACAGAAGAACTCATCCACAATATCCACATTGACCGCCACAAATATCCACCGCCCCCTGCCATCAGCTCCCGCGTCTCACACACACGAGTGCGACTTTAGCACTAGATTTAGCAACTTTCAGACCCTTTTAGCGGCTTTTTTCCATAGAATATTCATACTGACAAACCTAGCGACTTTTTTGGATAAACCTTAGCTATGGTTCAGTTGGAAGATTTCGCCAGTGCTGTCCCGCGAACGCGAGGTCTGACTTTCCCGGAGGAGTGTCACCTCTCTCGGCGTCTGTTCTGTGCAGTGAGCGGCAGAGAAGCAGCGCATTCAGTTGGCCGCACCGCAGCCAGCTCGTCAATAAATGAGTACAAAACAGCGTTTTTCTAGCACCTGTCGCTTACTGATTGTTTGGAATTATAAATATGAGTGTAGTTCGTCTGTTAATATCACATGCACTTTTTTGTTTGTTGTTTTTTTTAGTTTGTTACTCAGACGCAGGCAGTGTGCTGCATGAGACAAAAAAGTAATATAGCCAAAACAACCGCATAGCTGCTCTTTAGTGTAGATGCATGTTGATTTTATCAGACGATGCCGCGATTATAAATGAGAGTGACTCCTGGTTAACATTAAAAGGGGTCGTGTTTAGTCACTATTTAGTGTGGTATTTTTTGACAATATTCACTCATCATGACAGTAAAATAGGGCATTCTAAGTCAATATACTGCAGTATTTCCTCTCTCAGTCAGTAGAAAATATGGTTAACACCCGGTCATGCATGAAAAAAAAACCCGTCATGCACCGTGAAACCGGTATAATTTTGGAAAATACCGTGATATAAATTTTTGGTCATACCGCCCAGCACTACTTGGAAATCTTTTCAGGATAATTTCTTCACTCAGTCCATCGAGGTCAGACATAAGTAAAAACATGAACACACTCGAGAGCTGCTTTATAGTTTAAGTTGTATTTATAGTTGAGATTGTAATTACTGAAATTGAAGAATCCTATTTTTTCCTCCTGTTTAATGCTGCAAACCTTTTTTGAAGTAATTTGTATTATATAAATAAACTTGACTTGAATGGATTGGCAAATTGCAATTGCAATCACTGTGATCAGATGCTTACTTTCTTGTTTATGTTGTGTTGAGAAGATATTTACATACTCATCTAATCACCACTCTCAGTAGCATGGGCAGAGTTGAAAGGTATTTTGTACTTCCTTTTACCCTTAAAGCTGGAATACACTACATGATTTTTGCATCGATTGTCCACCAATTTACAGTTTGGATAAGTTGATGCTAGTTGCTGAAAGTCAGAGCCAGTCTGCAGATTTGAGTTGACAGATTTAATAGACAAATCACGTAGTGTATGATGGTCACAGACTCAGATTTTTTAAAATCTTCAAACTATGATTCCATCTGGAGGATATCAAAGGATATGAAACATGTTTGATATTTTGAGCCGATTTTAGAATGCATATTGTTTTCATTTGTCATGTGTCTCCTAGCAACATTTCTGCATGAGTTTGTTGTTATTGGAACAACTTTAAATTATGGTAGTGTACAATTCTTTTAGTGTATGATGGTCAGTTTTTCCTCTGTGACTATTACAAAGTCGGTAAGTGTATGATGCCCAGAATTTAAAAAATCTGTTCTGATTTTATTCCAACCTTTAAGTGAAGAAAGAAAAAGAACTTTGTGTTTTGACTGTAACTGGTCTAAAACAGTTCTTGTTTAGACCAATTCATAAGAATGGAATTATAGAAGGCTGCTTTTGGATAACTTTTAAGATGCTTTGACATGGTTTGACCTCAGGGATTCTACATACAATGCAGATACAATTTTTTCTCAATACAAATAAAGCTTTAAATATATCTTCTCTTGTTTTCTCCCTCTTACTTTCAGATTGAGCAGGAAGCAGATGTTACTCCTCCTGGTACTGTGGCAAAGTGGAAGCTCAAACAGTTAATGGACTGGACTGGTCTGGTCTGAACTATGCTGCTGTAAATGAACTGTTACCTTTACACCTCATCCTAAAGCTGAACGTCTGTGATTATTCCAGTGAGGCTACTTTAATATTCTCCTGTTTTTACCATCTGCACCATTTTTCAGGAACTGTGAAGCTGCTGCTCTGTTGGTAACAAGAGTCATGAAACGTACATGCCACTTGTATGTTTGAATCTTTATTATTGTTGTTGATGTGAACACTTTGTTTTTTCGTTTGGTTAAATTCGGAACAATGATTGGAATATAGTTTACCCTGAAATCTGTAATCTTTATTTACCTGACCTAAACATCTGTAAGGTTTTTTTTTTTACCTGTCGTACGAATAGCTATGTTTGTGGTATTTTAGTAATTTTAAATGATGACTAAAAGATTTCAACAAGTCCTCTCTCAGGAAAAGACTTGTATTGATGTACGCAATTCAGAACAGATAAACAATTATTATTAATTATTAAGAATGATTTTTTTTTCCTTCAAAATTGAATGTTCTCATATGACCAATCCAAAGCCTTACTCTATGTCTGCAAAATTGTGACTACTTATCTGAACCTAAACAATTATAAAATGATCAGACATATAAGATATGTATTGTATTCACTCTATTTTTTCTAAATATTTAGTTTATTAAATAATTACATAGTAAGTCGCAGAAGTGGTTATTGCACATGATATTTAATAACTACACAAGTATATATTATATTTATGACCTAATATGGTCAGTCTTTCACTCTTATGTTTCCTCAGATTCATTGTCACTTTCTCACCTTGCAACATAAAACATGGCCAGTCCCTTTTCCTCTGCCTCAAGTCATATTTAACAGTGACTACTGAGTGAATTAAGGGATGCACGGAAATATTGACTGCAGAAAATCTGGTCCAAAAATGTCTGTACCATGTTTATTTGGAATAGAGTTAGTTTGAAGAAAATATTACATTGATCAATACTGACACATGCATAAATACACTGTGGAGCTGCATTATACATTGTATTTAAATATTTTAAAGTTTTGGAAACCAATATCTTATTGTAAAGTCATACCAATCGAAGGAAGTTAGAGTAATCACTTAAACAGTATTATTAACAAAATTGATAGTTATTCCAAATGTGAATAAAAAAGTTATTCACATTAGTGGATCCAGAATTTGGACAAGAATTTCTGTTCATTTTAGTGCAGCATTACTAGACAACAGTCTTAATCAGCTTGCATTGGCTCTGTCTTGATATGTGGCAGTGATGTCTCATTCTAACCCAATCTCATGAAAGTGCATATAAATAGTACGCCAAATAAAAATGAAAACTCGTGGTATTGATATGCAAAAATTGACTTTGGCGTGTATAAGCTATGCGATGGGTAGGATTAGGGTTGTGGGGTAGATGCACATCATATGCAGTGTTGGGGGTAACGCATTACAAGTAACGCGAGTTACGTAATCAGATTACTTTTTTCTAGTAACTAGTAAAGTAACGCATTACTTTTTAATTTACAAGAAAATATCTGAGTTACTTTTTCAAATAAGTAACGCCAGTTACTTTTTTTTTCCATTTATTGATTGAAAGCTCTCCTGTCCCCTTGTTGCGAGAAATCGGGAGTAAGATGTTACGTTACTTCTAGAATAAATGTGAACATGCATTAATTCATCTCTCACTCACTCACAAAAAAAAATAATAATCTGATTTAGTTTTCCTCAAAATTAATAAAAACAGTTAAAAGCAACTCAGAATATGACTCAAAGCTGCAATAATTAAATATGTTAAATAATACAAATATCCTTTATGTATTTAATCCCATTTATTTGCTGCTGACCTTCAGTGATCCAATTCAACCATACTAATAAGCAAAAATTACTCTAGACAAACATTTGTAGACAAACATTCTTTTTTTATCGCTGAAGTGTGTTGAAATTTCTTCTTCTGCATTCTACTGTACGGACGTAAATTTACTTTCCCTTCAGCCTGAGGCTTATTCATTTCACTTTTGGTGTGAAAAGGCTTTTATATTTGCCAAAAATAGAACTTTTTTATTTTAAAAACAAACAAGCAAGCCCTGTCCAGATTTAAAAAGAAACATAACGCATTACTGTCCATAAAAAGTAACTAAGTAACGTAATTAGTTACTTTTTATGGAGTAACGCAACATTGTAACACATTACTTTTAAAAGTAACTTTCCCCAACACTGAGAGTAGATGTCTGCATGAATAAATTATAAACATGTATTTATACTTATAATGTGGTCTGAAGATGTTTGTATTAAGCAAACTTCACAAATTTTTTTCATGGCCATATCTGTAATGAAAAAAAAATTAAAGGTGTGGTTTGATTTCAACTGCCAATATTCATCCCGCACACAATAATTTAAGTGATTCAGTCTTATTTACAAAACAAATTGTTCTGGATGTTGAATAGCCTTTCCAAGAATTTCCAAGAATTTGTAAGGCTCAGCCAGTTTATAGGCTGTACAAGGAAATAATCTAGGTTATTAATGCAAGCACCTTTACTAGTTAGGCCCTTCCCAATAAAAACACACCTTCAGTGCAGGTTTCTGAAATGACTCATTCTTCACAAAGCCCTTAAACAAAGCCATTGACGCTTTCAAGAACTGAAGTGGATCATAAAGGCCTTGTTAAACAATAAATCTGCAGTCCTATAGTGTACAAAAGCACTCTTATTCTTGACGGATGAGGCTGCTAAACTAAAATCACACCAAAAGAGTCGCTTTAGAAAGGAAAGTGATGCTTTAGAAAGGAAACAAACGAGTCTTAACATCAAGTGAATATCAATAACGGAACGGCTGTCAAAAAAAAAAAAAATTCTACCAAAACAGGTTTAAATACTTCACTGAAAAGCCTGGTTTTGGGAATATGTAGGGTGTCTTTACTGCCTTATGGTTTGAAATAAATAAGGGAACAATAAATTAATCAACAGAACATTGCTTCTAGATATTACCTACGTATTATAAGCATTATGAGAAGTATTTGCTTTCATAACAATCTAAGTTTTATCTGTCTTATTGACTTAAAAAGCCAGTTTATTTGACTTTTTTTTTATTTAAAACAGGCAGTTAAAATACATTTTAGATCACAATGTAACTGGTAACAACTAAATGTTACTTAACAGGAAGATACACAATTTTCACTCAATACTTTCCCCCAGTTTCAATATTTTCTATGTACTTTTTACACCATTTTTACATAGACATGAGTCATGACTAAATTTCACAATCCAGTGAAGCAGGATAATATGTGAATCTATGGATAATAAAAATATTTCAAACAATATTAACGACTCACCCAAACATTCTGGTTCTCTATTTAATCAATTAATACATACATTCTTACATCAAATCCACACCAACACAACACATGAAAAAATTACTATTGAATATAATGGCACACAATTATTTTTGTATTTCAACATACTGGCCCGTGCATTTTGATTAATAAAATTTTTGCAATCGGCAAAATTATAAAATATTTGAAGTCCAATTTAGCAATGCTGTGGTGAGAATCCGGAATAAACTATGGACCCACATGACAACAATTAAATGTAATACAACATTAATCAACAGAATGGATTATGACAATCATTTTGTTTTAAGATTGTGATGTTAGGTTACTTTATAATGGAAATCGGGAGTAAGATGTTACTTTAGTTCTAGAATAAATGTGAACATGTTTTAATTCATCTCACTCAAAAATGTTTTTTTTTCAGATTTAGTTTTCCTCAAAATTAATAAAAACAGTTAAACGCAACTCAGAATATGACTCAAAGCTGCAATAATTAAATATGTTAAATAATACAAATATCCTTTATGGATTTAATCCCATTTTATTAACCAATTTGCTGCTGACCTTCAGTGATCCAATTCAACCGTACTAATAATTTCTTCTTCTTTTTTTTATTGCTGAAGAGTGTTGAACTGTCTTCTTCTGTGTTCTACTGTACAGACGTGAATTTACATTTCCTTCAGCCTGAGGCTTTTGGTGTGAAAGGGCTTTTACATTTGCCAAAAATATAACTTTTTATATTAAAAGCAAACAAGCAAGCCCAGCCCAGATTTAAAAAGTAACGCAAAAGTAACGTAACGCATTACTTTCAATAAAAAGTAACTAAGTACCGTAATTAGTTACTTTTTTAGGAAGTAACGCAATATTGTAATGCATTACTTTTAAAAGTAACTTTCCCCAACACTGATCATATGTACGCAAAAACTGCGTATCATATGCACGCCAATAAATTTAGTATCATATGCACACGAAAACTGCGTATTATATGCACGCCAAACACGTGCGTAGCATATACACGCCAAAGTCCATTTTTGCGTATCAATACCACAAGTTTTTGTTTTTGTTTTTATTTGGCATACTATTTATACGCATTTTCATGAGACCGGGATCCTCATTCAACTAGATTGTAACACATGAAGCATCTGAATGTAGAGCACAAAACCCACTTAAATGAGAGATTAGCGGGGCAGAAAGAAAATGATCACAACAGGGAGTAATTTTTAGCCACTGTCTGCTTTTCCCTGAATGTTGTGAACTAAATAAAAGCTGTAATGTGCTTAGCATTTTCATAACATTTAAAAATACTCTTCATCCAACGCAATATACTAGTGTCTTATATTAAAATACTAAGCAAGTAAGCTGCTAAGAAAATAAACAATAAGCATTGCATTGGTGAAACATGTTTTGTTCATATCTTAATAAATCCCTTATCTAAAAACACATGAATAGCACTGACATAGATGTGTTGATAGTATTTTTATTTGATGTTTAAAGCCCTGAAAAAGAGTGACACATGACTCCATGCAACATTCTTGAGTAATTTCTCGAGGTAATGGTACATATTCTACTTGATTCTTGGGAAGATCTTGCTTCTTAGGTAGCTTTCATTCACCTTTTCTATATGCAATACTTACAAGTCAGATTAGTTTACAAAGTGGAACCAAATGTATAAATATTATGTTAATATATTTGTTAAAAAATATTCAGAGATATTGAATTTATGCTGTTTGTACATTTCTTTCTGCCAACTATAAAAACTTATTTTATTTTGCTTTTTGAAACTAAAAATGTATATTCAACAGTGTTCTTGAAGATCTTGAGTATAAGTATAAAAATAAATATATCTATGGTTTGTACGTATCAAAGGGTTAATATATTTTTAATATTTGCCAGGTTTAATTGAACAAGCTGTCTTCCATTGTACAAATGTCACATACCGTTCATTGTTATGCTGTTGAGAGATCATTTAATATATCCTTGATGAATATTGCTTTTGTTTGTGTTGCGAAAGATAGTCACATGCAATAATACAAATAAAATCATTATTTAATGAAAATAAAATAACATTTTACTGCTTCTTATTTCCTTTGACAACAAATGTGAAATAATAATAATAAAAAAATGACTCAAAAGTATTACATAAACAAACACAATGGTTTGCCAAAATTCCCACCTTACTGACACTGTGTCCTAAGCTTGAGGGCAATAGAGGAAGGAACACAAAGTTCATTCATAAACAATTGTACAGATTACTTCCTGTTGAATGAGCAGGACAGAGGCAAGTGTTTTCCTGTGCTTCCCAGGCTCTCATTGACAGAACAGGATGCTAACAAATAACAGTATTCCAATTTGTGCTGTGAGGTCAAGTCCAACTCCACATGACTCCTTTTCTCAGTTATTGTCTGCAGGAAGCTAATAGATTTGTAAGACATCCATCCTGCTTTTTCTGTACGTCACTGTTACGGGGCTGACAAGACGTGAGACGTGCGGATCCATATGCAAGCTTTATTCAGCAGAGAGGTCAGAAACACAGGCAGGGTCGAACAAATGGCAAACAGGTATATGGCGGGCAAGACACAAGAATAATCCTAGGGCTAGCGAAGGTCGACGAACGGCGAACAGAATCAAAAGGGGCAAGACTAAAGGGGTAAATCCAGGAAAACAGGCGAAGATCAGAAACCGAGAAAACAGGCAAGGTTAGGCTAGGTTAGGCTAGGCTAGGCTAGGCTAGGCTAGGCTAGGCTAGGCTAGGCTGTAGCTATCAACTGATAAGCGCTAAACAATACTCGGCAGAGGGAAGGGATAAGAGTGAGTGTTAAATAGGGAGTGAGTAATATGAAACAGCTGTGTGCAATCAGTGCTGTGCAATCAGTG
>NW_015632550.1:484852-489088 GCF_001515625.1 Sinocyclocheilus rhinocerous
CTAGGCTAGGCTAGGCTAGGCTAGGCTAGGCTAGGCTAGGCTAGGCTAGGCTAGGCTAGGCTAGGCTAGGCTAGGCTAGGCTAGGCTAGGCTAGGCTAGGCTAGGCTAGGCTAGGAGGCTAACGAGGGTTCTGTAGATATCAACTGATAAGCGCTAAACAATACTCGGCAGAGGGAAGGGATAAGAGTGAGTGTTAAATAGGGAGTGAGTAATATGAAACAGCTGTGTGCAATCAGTGCTGTGTGCAATCAGTGCTGTGTGCAATCAGTGCTGTGTGCAATCAGTGCTGTGTGCAATCAGTGCTGTGTGCAATCAGTGCTGTGTGCAATCAGTGCTGTGTGCAATCAGTGCAATGAATGATGGGATATGTAGTCCGGGGTGATATGCAACAGGGTGTAGTGCGAGAGTCAATGAAAATGGAAAGGGTGACCTCTGATGGCTAGCAGACGGAAGTTCATGGACCGGATTCGTGACAGTCACACAGCATCTGGTTCATTCCTGTTACACCATCACTTTTGAGCTCTGGTAAGCAAAAATAAAAAAAACAGTTATGCCAGTGTTATATCTGTGGAAGTATTTCTATAAAAGGGAATACTCAGCTTTCAGGAACTCAATCACTTTAGTAAGTATAGCTTGATTATGGCAGCAAAATTAACGTGGAAATAAAGAGCTAAATATAGATCAGTGTGGGATTGACAGTCTACTGAAGTTAGCAATATATTTCTGTAATTTGTGTAATTTTATCATACGTATGTGTGTATAAAATCCCTTTATCTGATTTTATGATTAAAGAAAACTAAATAAAGTGATTTCCATCTTCATTTATATTTTATTCAATGAATTAAGACAGATTATTAACATGTACTCAATGCACATATACATTTGCACACATCCTACATATTAGACATTTACCTAGGTTATGTAGGACATTTACTAGACTTACATACGTTAAGACCATTTCAGAAAACAAAATTTGTGCTGTCTCATGCATGCACAGGGGGAGACCAAAAACCTGACAAACAAATGATCACGTATTTGAACTCACACAATGAAGCGCAAGGGCAGCAGGACCTCTGTTAGATCACAGTGACTGGAGGGAAGAGGCGAGGGCAATGAGTTACGCAATAATCCATGTTAGTGTGCAGAGAACACACTGTGCCGGAACTGCAGTATCGCCTGCCTCTGTCCCAGGGCCTGTTTCTGAAATATTTGCAAAATACCTCCCACAGAGACAAAATGAATATGAAACGAGTCAATTAAAGTCATTTAAATGTAGGTAGTGTTTAGGAAAAGGTGGACGCTTTGATCAGAAGAATCGGCCTGTGTGCATGAGTTATCATTTTGGTTACATCCCTTTTTATGTGCCACTGACATAAACTCAAAAACAACACTGGCTTTTTTTCTTCTTAATGAGTATTTTAGTTTTCCTGTAAGAAAAAAACATTTAAAATATCATAATTTTACTTGAGAAGCAAAATTTTATATGATAACAGGAATTATTTTCAGACTGAGAACATATTTTTGTCTGCGGCATTACTGACAGTAAAATGGAAATTATTGGGATTCCCCAGATGTCAGACAGGACATCACCTCTCTTTCCAGGACAATAAACCAGTGGTGTTGTGTGGCATAGCCTGCACACTGCCTGAATAATGATAAGGTGGGTTGAAGAAGATGCAGGGTTGAACCACTACAGCTTAATAACAAGGGTGTGAGGCTACAGGAAGTCCACATATCTGAATGAAATAGTGTGGTCCAGAAAATTAGGTAAAATTAGTTGCCATTCATAATAGGGAGATGGATTAGTGAGCAAATGGATAATTAAGAGGAGGATGAAGAATATAAATATACAAGTATCTTCACATGCTGCTTGTGTTTGCAACATAGTAAAGTCTGTACTGAATCCAATGCATATAAGCACCCATCAGTCACTTCCTTAGATATTCTCAGATACACAATCTCAGTCCTGCTTTACTCACCTAATCAAGCTATTCTTCTGCATCTCAAACAACATACCTACGAACTAAACAAAATATTATATAATGAACACTCTGCCATACTGACATCAGACATGGTTGGGAGAGCACAGAATGTCCATGCATATACATAAACACCTCGGAAATCAAAAGAGCAACCGCTGTTTATGAAGAACCCATTAGTAGTCATGGTGGCAAACATACACACATCCATCCATTATACAAACACACATTATTTCCGGACAACATGGCTCATTGTAGTCTCCCCACTGGGAAACTACTTTAGTTTCAGTATTCCTTTCTCACATTCAGCTGACATACAACGCAGCATTGGCATCTTAAACATTAAAGTCCAATAACATGCAATATTGGCTGAATGAATGAGAACTGAAAAAGTGTCAAAGTTAGTCAAGAAGACAACAGATTTTATTTGTTCACCAAGACGGATTCACTTGTCTATCGAATACATACAGAAAACAACAGCAGTTACTACAATATGACTATTCCACAATGGATATAGTGTGTATACCAAAACCAACAGCTGAAAAGATTAATTAGATTGTATTGGGGTTACAGTACAGAGACATTACAGTATTAATTGCCTATAAAATTTAAGTTTATGATTACCTTTTGTACAGCCAGAGATGAAAACGGGAAATTGTATTTGCTTGCAATTCTCAGGGGCATTTCTCATGGCCAGTTTTCTTTTGATAGTACACGTGAATCTACGCTTCACTTGTGATGCTTTCACATAGTGCATTTATGAAGCCATTACAGCAGGATGATTACACAAGTCTTGACACTAACAGAACAGAGGAAATGGGTGAGAACGGATAACAGTGTTTGACAGCATGTTAATCTAATTGCTGGTAATACCCTGACTTGTCCCAATGACTGCAGGATATTTAGGATTTTAAAATGCATTGTTGTTGTACTTCTTACTCTGGTCAATGTTTCTCATGGTGGGTTTATTCTTGAAACTGCTAGTCTTAGCTAAAAAAATATATATAAAAATAAGCAAATCAATCAATCAATCAATAAATTAAACTTTCCACATTTAAAACATGCACCTGTTGTGACAAAATGCTTCAATAGTTGGGCATAATTCCAACCAGTTTACATTCTTTTATTGTTGACATTTACCTTGTATTCCAGTGTGTTTTTAATATTTCTTTGTGTACTCAAGACCTTTTACAAAATGGATATATGATTGATATATGACTGTTGCTGCTTAGTATTCAGCAGCTTTTCATTACGCCATGTCTGCACACTAGTATCACCCAAACTTATTTTGCTATAAGTTTGATTGCATCATATAATAATTGCTGTTAATAGTGTTCATTGTCTGTTTGATTACATCTTTAATTGATTTTTCTGTACATTTCTGCCATATGTACATTAACTGACAGTCACCACTGATAAGCTACTACTAAATATTGTAGAAACTTAATTTGCTGTAAAGTTGCATTGCAACGATTTGTATCGTGAAAAGTGCTATACAAATAAAACTTGTAGAACGGTACAATGGTTATCTAACCTTTATCAACACGCTCCACAACAGCAAATCAGGGAAGCATGCAAGGAACATCACTGCTGACTATGTATTTCAGAAACACTCCCCTGAAAAATGCTTCAGATCCATAAATATCAGTTCTGTTTGACAGCACAAGGGCTTCTTGAGCAGTCAGCCTGCTAAACCTGCTCTTGAAATTGTAACCAGCCCCAGCTCCATTCAAAAAAGCATTAGTTTCCCAAAATCTCAGCACACATAGACACTACATTAAGATTATTTGATTAAGTTGATTAAGTCAAATACATTACATATGATGGCATTGGTTTTGTACTATATAGAATAGTTAATTATGATTTTATTTATCTTTTCATTATGTACCCTGCTGAAGATTTGCTTCAAGCACAAGACTACTCAGCTGTGACCTATTTGCCTCTGATATGAAAGCTTTCTGTTACAGAGGAGAAAAGATTAAGAGCATTATGTTAATTGAAGAGGTCAATATTTTCCTTATTTTCTTTTTTTTTTTGTCTTTATTTTTCTTCATTAAATAGGCCATTTTCCCTAACTAAAATAAAACTGTGTTCTTCAGAAGCTTTTTTTTGAAGTTATAATTAATTATGCTTTTACAAGAATGTTAATATGCTTGCCAGATGCTATTTAAAACAAAAATGTCACATTTTTTGTTTTGTATAGAACCCTGAGGCCATTATAACAATATATATATATATATATATATATTTTTTTTTA
>NW_015632550.1:489191-496832 GCF_001515625.1 Sinocyclocheilus rhinocerous
TGGCAGGGAAATTCATCGGAGTGAAGTACACGTCAAGCCATTTAACATCTATACTTAGGCATATATCCTACTGTACATTAGCATTCATACAATTTTTTTTTAAAATATTTTTTTTCTATTTAATTTTTTTTAATTGATTGATGCTTCTATTAACCAACATAGTTTTTAACTGATTACCATTGTAATGTGCTGATTGGGTACTCGAGATACCTTTTGTCAGTGTTGGGGACGAAGGGATGAGGCGAGGACTCAGTAGTGCAGAGTAATGGGCTTTTAATTGTAAAATAATACAAAACAAGCAAAAAAAAAGAAAAACTACCCCATGGGGGAAAAACAGGACAGCAGGCAACAAGGCAAGGCTTGGCAAGACAAGGCTGGACAAAACACATCCAGGGTGATACGATGACGAACTGGCACAGGACTGCAAACACAAGGAGCATAAATAGAGAGCAAATGAGGAGGGTAACGAGGGAACACAGGTGGGGCAAATTAACCAATAATCAGGTAACAAGATGGGTGGGGTCAAGACAATTGACATGAGAGCACATAGCACACAGGAAACAAAGACAAAAGCCATGTGCTCACACAAAACAAAAACACAAGCACATGGCCAGCAAAACAATCACAAGCCATGTGCTTGAACAAAAAGACACGAACACGCAGCTAATGAGAATACTCATAAGCCGCGTGCTCACACAAGACAAGACAGCACCCAGCCAGCAAAAACTAAGCTGCGTGCTAAACAGCACAAGACAAAACAGGACACGAAAGCACGCAGCCGATAACACAAGCTGCGTGCAACAACAACACAAGACAACAAGAAAAGCACACAGCTGAACACAAACCGCGTGCTACACAAAACACAACAAATGTGGACAGAAGAGCGCACGGCCGAGCGAACTCGAGACCGCACGGTCCCCCAACAAGACAGAAGACCGAGAAGACAGTGTCCGGACCCCGACACGAAACCGGAACTCAACAAGACATGGGTGCCGGGATCCGAACACAAGGCTCCAACATGAAACAAGGAAACAGGACACGCAGACGAGAGCGCACGGCTCGAGCTCTCTCGAAGCCGCGCACTCACATGAAAACAACGACATAACGGGAGTGTCATGACTCTGTCACAAAACCATGAATAACACTAGACCGAAGTGACAGAACCCTGACACCTTTTTATTAATAGCTGAAATGTGTTGTGCTGCTAAATCAAGTATGGAAACGACAAAGCAGGTGCTAAAATAATGAGTAAAATTTCTCAGTCAGTAGTTCTGTAGGTAAAATACCTTTTAATGAAAGAGGTCAAGCAAGAATAACCAGACTGGTTCAGGCTTATTACCACATACTGGTAAGTGTTCTCTGTACTCTCAGAACCATCTCAGTTCTTTGTGGCATGGATTTAACAAGGTGCTGGAGCCATTCCAGTATACAATGTGGCAGAAAATCTACTTATTTTGGATGTTTTTCAGTTGAAACAGAGGACCTTGTCACATGGGCCTCTATAACTTTCCAACTGTTCCATTGCTGAAAGGATGTCTATAGTTAACTTTCTGGGTTTTAGAGAATGGATACCTTGATCTCCAGAAACCTTTTTACATTGACAATCATACTACAATATGTACGTAGAGTGACAAAACAATTGTAGTACTATAGGCAGGTACTGTAGTACTGTAGTAATCTGTTATACATTAGCATGTGGAATTAAAGTCTGCATGTCAATAGTGGACTTGAAAAGAAGTTTTTTTTTTTTTTTTAAATAATCAATATCAGCATGAGACTGTTATAATAGGTCCTCTATTCATATTTTTCTCTCTTTTGTTTTCAAATAAATAAATATATAAAAATTACTCTAGGCAGTAGTCAGTTTTGTAGTTTTTAAGTAGTTGTGCTTGTATGTTATGTCACAACCATGTTATGGCAACCCCATCAAACAACTTGTATAGAAATTGTTTGGGATTTGTGGATAACTTCTTTCATTTATTAATTAAAAATAGTGTGATATGCAAAACACTGTTTGTGTTATGTGACGAGAGACATGCGGATCCATATGCAAACTTTTATTAAGAGACGTGGTTTTAACAGGCATGGGTCAGACAATGGCAAACAGGTATAACGAAGGCAAGGCAAGAGATAAATCCAGGTAGAAGGCAAAGGTCCAGGCAGGGGCAAACAGAGTCAGAAACAGCAAGCACAGGGTTAATCCAAGATACGTGGCGTGAATCAGAGACCAGGAAAACAGACAAAGCAAGACTAAGACTAGACTAAGAAAACAATGAAAACTTAAACAGGCTCGGTAAGGTAGCTATCCGCTAAACAGGGATAAACGCAAAACAATACACGAGACTAAAACAGAAAACACGGAATGGCTCGGTAAGGCAGCTAACACTTGGGGAGTGAAAAATGCAGAACAATACTCGGCAGTGAGAGAGAGGAAGTCCATGGCTTATGTAGCATGTCTGATTGGATTCAGCTGTGTGTGTGCGTGTAATCAGTGCAATGGTTGATGGGAAATGCAGTCCAGGGTGATGTGTAACATTTGTAATAGCATTCAGGTGAGCGTGTAATTGGTTTCAGGTGTGAGTGTAATCAGTGCAATGGAACATGGGAAATGTAGTCCAGGGTGATGTGTAACAGTCTGTGTGGTGCGAGAGTCAATATCATGGAAGGGCGACCTCTGGTGGCAAGTGGATGGAAATTCATGAATCGGATTCGTGACAGTTTGACATCGCTATTAGATTTCTGTAGTGACCATTTATTAATTAATTGATTAACTAACTAATTCATTCATTCATTGTGGTTTTGTCAATACTTCGGTTGAATATTGAGAAAATAGAAGAAACAGATTACACTCAAACACAGGTGAATACGCCTGGGCATATTGAATAGATATATAACATATAAATAACACAAGAATCGTAGCGAGATGCAACTTAGAAAAATGTAGTACAGCTGGAGTTTTGTGGCTTTGTCTCACTTCAATAAATGCTTATCTCCTTATATCAATGTTTGTTTGGCCAAATGTTATGTAAATATTTGTATATATGCGTGGGTGGGTGCATGAATATGTGCTCTGATAATACAATGTGGAATCCAACACTTCTGTGAAACCTGTCTGAACTAATTGGCCCATGCAAGTTTCTTAATCAGATAACTTTAGACTTAGGTAAGGTAAGGTTTGTATTATATTAGGGTTGTAAGGTCAGTGTATAATTGCAATGTAATGTTTTTCAATTATCAATTTTGATTTGTTAAAAAATCTACAGTCCACATGTACATTTAGGCTTTTTTCCCCTATACATCTGCTTTGAAACAACATAGACTGTGAAAAGCAACCTACAAATAAAAATTAGATTATTTTTATAGACATTTTGTCAATAGTTTCATCAATATTTTCAAAAATCTTTTGTTAAACTACATTTATGAAATATTATACTCAAATCAAATATGTTGTTTTCATGAACTGAAATGACTTATATCCCATTAAAATACATTATCTACAGAGTAAAGGGCAACAATTGCTCATGAGTTTTGAGGTAGAAGCATTACTAAGCAATCTTTATCTCTTTCAAAGGTCTTTATTTCTTAATATCAGTTAGAATCAATGCTTTTGCGACAAACACATCAGTGCTGAATTATCAGTAAAGATACTTTGTTAACAGAACTGATAAGCACTTATTCTGCAAGTCTCGTATGTTCACTTAATGACCTGTTACCATGTTTTTATGGCCTTTGCCATGATAGCATTGCAATGAGTGCACAGTGCACAGCTCACTGAAAACATAGCTAACAGAGTGCTTGTGGCACTGCTGTCTTCTCAAAGAAATAAAGGTAACACAAAGAAATAAAGGTAACACAAACAACTGTGGGATAATTTGCGATGCCCTGGGGGTATATAACTCATGGCTGACGTGTCAGGTCATTGTTCACTTGTGCTCCAGCATGGTTCTTGAAGTTGAGGGCCATTTCACCTTTAGCTTTCTAGGTTCATTCTAAATTATACCTAGAACAATTTTGACAAAGCCATGGAGTCAATTGAAATTACTGTATAAAACCTGTCTAATCAAGCCCATAATTATATTTACTGTTTCACACTGCTGAAGTTTTTGCACAGCATTAGGCGATCACTTGCACCAAATCCCAGTTGCAATCATAATCCCATTTCATAATCCTATGTGTAGTCTTGCCTGCATGCGTGATTTACTGTATATTTTACTGTATTTTGAGTCTATGCATTGTGTCCTCATTGTGGGATTGTGTCTGAAACAAGTCATGGTGGATTCAAGCATGCATTACATGCTATTGCATTGCTGTGGTAGCACCATTAGCAACTTACATTTTTAAAAACCATAAAAAATCCCATAGACTTACATTAACGGAATGTTCAGATGAGCCAAGACTTTTCAAACACCAGCTGTCAAAATTCAAATGTAAACAAACGGAAGCCCATTAAACTCAACCCTCTGGCCTCTTCTATCATTTTTGACCAAAGATTTTTATATTTTGGAATTTAAAAAATCGTAGCTTCATTGGAATGAGGTGACACTTAGTGACTTTTGTCGCATTAGCAATGTGAACACACAAAAAATCATGGTCATGGTTCGGATATGTGAAAGGGTAAAAAAAAAAAAAGTCACACATGGCTCCTTCACGACATAGGAAATGAATGGGAAATACGAAAAAATACGAAAACTCAGATAAGCTTTTGGTGGTACAAACTACAAATCAGCTACTGTGCAGAAAAAAAGTGCACAGCAATCAAGGGGTGACACACTAAAATATCAAAAGTGCAAAATAGACCCCCCCCAACCCCACACACACATAAATGAACTGGTAAGTCTGAAATAGAGCACATTTTGAGAATATGTTAAATAAAATGAATAAATGAAAAAAAAAATGGCTGGTTCCTCCATGGCTGGTCCCTCCACGGTTGGTACCTCCAAGGCTGGTCCCTCCAGAACTGGTCCCTCCAAGGCTGGTCCCTCCAGAGCTGGTTCCTCCACGGCTCATCCCTTTATGACCAGTCACTCAGAGAAAAGAAAAAGGTGCCAAATGTGCTGGCCAAAAGATGTTAAAATTTTTGCAAAAAGTTCAAATTTCCAGTGTGCAAGAGACAATGTATTACTATCTGTTGCATGTGCAGCAATGCGTAAAACAATTACAGTTTGTATGTAAATAGTTACAATTATATTTATTTATGGTTATTTAGATTTTCCCCCACTTTTTCTTTAATTTACTGTTTGATAATTATTGTTTGTTCTTATTTTAGCCTAACAGGTGTTCCTGATATCTGAGTAACAAAAATGCTTCCCACGTGTTCTCTTTCTAACAAAATTTTAATGTTTGATTGTAATCATAATGCAAAACCTGATATTTATCTAACCACAAATATCTAAACCTTGACAAAAAGTAGTCTTTTAGAATGTCTAAATATATATCTAAAAGCAAAACCTAATAAAATGAAGAAATTATGTCTAAAAAAATACAATGGGAATCCAAAAGCCTCTGTATATAGGAAGCTATACAGGAGTTTACAGGACATTACACAAAGTTTTTATTCTTTTAATGCCACCAGATGGCACAATTCTCATTTTAAAAAAATGGATTTGAAACGTTTTCACTGTGTTTTAATGTCTATCTATCTATCTATCTATCTATCTGCTAGCAACATTATAACAACATGCTAATCATGCTAGAATCATGCTAGAAACATGCTAGCGACAGACTAATCATTTTAGAAACATCATAGCGACATACTAATCATGCTAGAAACATACTAGAAACATGCTAACAACATACTAGCAACATTTTAATCATGTTAGAAACATGCTATCGACAGGCTAATAACGATAGAAACATCATAATGTCATGCTAATCATGCTATAAACATAGTAGCAACATGTTAACAACACTGACATTCTAGCAACAGGGTAAACATGCTAAAAAAATCCTAGCGACATGCTGCTAGAAACATGCTAGCAACATGTTAACAATATGTTAACAATATGCTAATCATGTTAGAAACATGATAGCAACAAGCTAATCATGTTAAAAACATGGGTGCATTTCAATCAGCTCCCTAGCTCGTGAATCAGTATATCGTGTACACAAATTTGGTCACTGGTGTAGGGTATCTGACCGAATCAGACAATTTAAGATTAGATCAAGAACATGGTTGAAACACGAGGAGCCGAATTCCACAGAAAGGCCCAAGACGACAGGATGTTCGTAAATCAGATCCTAGCGCCAGCCAGTCTGAAGCAAGCCTAACCAACCAACTCTTTCACAGAACAGCTTGCAACATTAACACAAAAGAACAACTCAGGAAGAAGATTGTCAATTTTGGGTAAAAGCAAGTACTTCTGTACTTTTACTTAAGTAAAAATCTGTCTTTACAACTTTTACTTGTAATGGAGTAATATTTGACCAGCGGTATCTGTACTTTCACTCAAGTAATGGAGTTGAGTACTTTGTCCGCCTCTGATCAGCGCTCGCACCTGTTCCCTCTTTACGCTGATTTTCCTCTCTATTTCTCTCTGTGTGTTACAAGGTCTTTTGCCAGATTATTGCTCTTTGATGTCAGTCTCTTGGCTACTCTATTCTGTCAGTTGTGTTATCTAAGTCGAGTCAAGTCCTGCATTGTCAAGTCATGTCCTGTTGTGTGATTTACCTGGATTTCTGCCCAGTCTCGCAGTTACCCGCTGCCAGCAGTTCGCTCTCCTCCGGACGCTGCTCACCGGTCCGTACAGGCTGAGAGGTAGTCGCTCCTCGCCCAGCAGCCCGGGGTGGTGCCCCGAACTCTCAAGCCAAGTCTACCCTATGTTCCAGTTCTTTTGTGTTAATGACCAGTTCTGCGACCGCCGGATACGGCCCGTGAACGGCAGACTGCCTGAATTAGTTTTTGTGGACAATTAAATCCTCAGTTTGACTTGCCTTTGCTTCTGGGTCCTTTTATCGTGACACTCTGGTCTTCACAGAACATGTCCTTATGTTCACAGAATGGCACAGAAACTGTCTTTAACAGATGTAGATGCACCAAAATGAACTCAAAAGGACTTATAAACGAATATCAGTCCATTACTTAACTCCATATCATGTATGTAACCCACACATTTGACTATCATGTTCTAATCACTTATTGTGTGTCTTTTTCATAACTATTGAATAGCTTAAGGGTTCATATTCATGTTTAGTATGTGTGTGTTTGAATCTTCTTGCTTGAAACGTTTCTTCCAATCAATTATTTGTCAAATGAATCATATTCTTGTTATAGAAATCATGTCCAAAATTATACTCTGCAAGAGCGGGAAAATTCGGACCATGTGACTGATAAGATAACATTTGATTTATGAATTGGGAGGAGAAACATACAACACCCCAAGCAAAGACAATATCTAATTAGTCAAGACACCATTTAGGAGGTGTCCCACAGCCCGGTTTAAATACTCAGGACACCATCAAATTACGCTTTTTAGCTTTTAGCTTCTAGCTTTTAGGTTTTTTCCTTGCCTTTTTGCCACCGCGTTTTGATGCTGCTTTTTAGTGCTCTTTGAGCGTGCTCTGGCTTACACGCCAGCAGCTCCTCTAAAACCATGAGGAGAAAACCCATCTAGTCTCATTACTTCTATTCTTCTACTTTAATTT
>NW_015632550.1:497139-501477 GCF_001515625.1 Sinocyclocheilus rhinocerous
TCTAATTGGTCAAGACACCATTTGGGATGTGTCCAACAGCCCGGTTTAAATACTCAGGACACCATCAAATTAAGCATCAAATTATGCTTTTTGCCTTGTCTGCTTTTGGCCATTGCTTTTAGTCATCGCTTTTTGCATTAGGGATTTTAGCCATGCTTAGCGCCGTTCCAGCGTGCTCTGGCTTACATGCCAGTAGCTCCTCTAAAACCATGAGGAGAAATGCCACCTAGTCTCGTCAAACTTAACTCTTTTCTTTCTTTTACTTTAGTTTCTTTTCTTTTCCGTTGAGAGTTTTGTGTTCTGAGTTAAGTTTTGCTGCAACTCCGTGTCTCTGAGTTCACCACGAGTCTTTGACCACTTCAAAACTTCAACCAGCCCACAACTCCGCATCTTCAGCCAACGCCCAACCACTGGCTTCCCAAGACGTAACTTCATCGACTACTGAACTTCCAGTCAATCAGCAACCTTGGGAAAACCCCTTTTCTGCAATGACGACAACAAAGGGAACGCCCTACACAGGCAACGCAAGTACCTCCAGATTCTAGCTGAACTGGTGCATTTAATATAAATGTTAACCTCATTGAGGAACTCAATTTGAGGGTTAATTAAGTGATTGATGGTTGTTCAGGTCTATGCAATTGCACATATTGCTGTAAACTTGGGATTTCACATTTTCATTCTCTTAAACTAATTATTTCCTCACTTGCTCTCTTTCTGCAACTTGTGTGAATGCGTGTGTTTATGTGTTAGATTAGTTTATATAGACTAGTTTATATGTCTTAGACTTATCCAATAAAGTCTTATTTATATTGAAAAGAGAAGTATCTTGTGTTTTGTGCTCACAAGTTAGTGTCTTAAACTGCCGATCTTGTTACTGTGCTAATAAATAGTGTTTTCACTATACTTTGGATATTAATATCCATTGCAGAATTGATGTTATACGGCTCGTTCAATGAATCGCTGGTCGACTCAGTGATCAGCCGTAAAACAGTGATTCTGTCCAAATTCCCTATAAAATCATAAATGATTCCCTTTGAGCTAAATTGACCTGTTTCCCTTACACTGGTAAGTTCTCTGGCTCACTGCACATTGGGTCAGCCATTACTCAATTTCCGGTGACATGACTACGTACAACGTCAATGGACAACATTGTAGAACATCATTGCTGGAATTAATCAACAACAGGCAGGACCAATCTCTTTTTGATATTATTTTTTATTCTCTTTAAATATATTGTTCTGTTACATGTTCTTACAGCATTTCAGCCAAGTATTAATGAAAAATTTTAACTAGATGTGTTCATTACCTGTCTTGTGATGTGTGTTTAATATACTAATAAAATGGTTTGTCATTATATTTATTGAGTTGACTTATGTGGTTCGCGCTTCAGAAATGTGATGTAATTTTTGGTAAGGGAGCATAGTGAGCAGCAATGCTCCCTAGTTTTTGTGATGCATTGTGGGATTTTTCAGGGAGGGAACGTTCCAGTGCACTGGAAGGATTTCGCGATTGAGACAACATGCTAAAGACATGCTAATCATATTATAAACATGCGAGTGACATGCTAATCATGATAAAACATGCTACCAACCTGCTAATCATGCTAGAAACATGCTAGCAACATATTAACATTTTGCTAACATGTTAATCAAGCTAGAAACATGCTAGCGACATATTAACATCTTGCTAACATGTTAATCATGATAGAAACATGTTAGCAACATGCTAATCATGCTCAAACATGTTAATGACATTCTAATCATGCTAGAAACATGCTAGCCACATGCTAGCAACATGCTAATCATTTTAGAAACATGTTAGTGACATGCTAAGTATGCTAGAAAAATGCTAGCAACTTGCTACAAACAGGTTATTGACATGCTAATGACATGCTAGAAACATCATAGCAACATGCTAATCATGGTAGAAACATACTAGCAACATGCTAATCATTCTATAAACATCTATCTATCTATCTATCTATCTATCTATCTATCTAATTTTCTGACAGACTGTATTGCCTTCAAAACATTCAAACTTTAAAACTATGTTAAACTTTAAACTATTTCAAACTGTAAACTGTCAAACTTTAAAAACTTTTAAAACTTTTTCAAACTTTTTTTTTCAAACTTTCAGGCCAACTTCTAGTTTGTCTTGACAAGCTTTTTTTATTTAGTTTTATACTATTGTGTTTAGAAAACTCTAGTGTGTTTCTGTAAAAATTATTTACAAAAAACGGGTCAAAAATTTCATAAGATTTACAATCCCTTTGCAAACTGTGGTATTTAAGCATACATAGAGATCGGAAAAAAAGACAGGGAGTCAGAGAACAAAAGGATGTGTTACACTGATCTGTTTGCCTGAGACAGATAGTTAACGTGCTCCCAGCTTTGGCTATGGCAGTACAGCAAGACAGTATTGAGGAGATATATCTGGACTTAGTGACTAGCACCACATAAGCAAAAATCAACACAACACAGAATTTATATCACAGTTTTTATCATCTTAGTTTTTCCTGTACATTATTGTTTCATCACAAGCACAAATTTAGTTACAGAGACGGGACACAAAATGATTTCACATGCCAGCTTTCCCCTGCTCAGGCTCACAGTCTTGGAAATTTTGAATTTCGGAAATTAGGAATATTCCAGGCAACAGACTTCAAACGGAAGGGGTTTTCCAGATATGTGTTAATGAATGTTGATGCTGGTCTCTTGAGTGAGGCACACTAATCCATCATACTTGTTTATTACTGTTTGAGTGACACTGCAAATTGCTGTCAACCTGCTTTCAAACAAGCAACAATACATTAGCACCATCCTTGTGGGTTTTGTGTGTGTATGATGAGAGCAGATTTAAACCTGCACATCATTGCAGGTCAGGAAATGATGGACATCTTCCTGAAAGATACGAGAGATTCTCACTGCTGTTCTGCTCTGAGCTGAACCCCGTCATCCATAATTTACACTCTTCTTTCCTCCTCACCTCTCTTCTCCCCTTCCCACTTGCCCTCCCTCTTGTCTATCTGTCTATTCTGAGCCTGGAGAAAACCGGAACACAGTGAGAACGCAGGAGAACACAGTGTACCGTGTGAGCACAACGCGCACACACGCTTTTTTTTTCTATGATGCTGGGGACTTTCCACTGACTTCTTATGTTTTTAGAATAGGCTTTTTATCCCATACTCTTAAATCTAACCTTAAAAAAACAAAGTATCTTTTTATTTTATTAATTCACCAACATTGTGGGAACTAATGATGAGCATGGTTTAAACATAATAAATGATAAAAAATGATATATTATAATATATATATATATATATATATATATATATATATATTATAATATATCATTTTTTATCATTTATTATGTTTAAACCATGCTCATCATTAGTTCCCACAATGTTGGTGAATTAATAAAATAAAAAGATACTTTGTTTTTTTAAGGTTAGATTTAAGAGTATGGGATAAAAAGCCTATTCTAAAAACATAAGAAGTCAGTGGAAAGTCCCCAGCATCATAGAAAAAAAAAGCGTGTGTGCGCGTTGTGCTCACACGGTACACTGTGTTCTCCTGCGTTCTCACTGTGTTCCGGTTTTCTCCAGGCTCAGAATAGACAGATAGACAAGAGGGAGGGCAAGTGGGAAGGGGAGAAGAGAGGTGAGGAGGAAAGAAGAGTGTAAATTATGGATGACGGGGTTCAGCTCAGAGCAGAACAGCAGTGAGAATCTCTCGTATCTTTCAGGAAGATGTCCATCATTTCCTGACCTGCAATGATGTGCAGGTTTAAATCTGCTCTCATCATACACACACAAAACCCACAAGGATGGTGCTAATGTATTGTTGCTTGTTTGAAAGCAGGTTGACAGCAATTTGCAGTGTCACTCAAACAGTAATAAACAAGTATGATGGATTAGTGTGCCTCACTCAAGAGACCAGCATCAACATTCATTAACACATATCTGGAAAACCCCTTCCGTTTGAAGTCTGTTGCCTGGAATATTCCTAATTTCCGAAATTCAAAATTTCCAAGACTGTGAGCCTGAGCAGGGGAAAGCTGGCATGTGAAATCATTTTGTGTCCCGTCTCTGTAACTAAATTTGTGCTTGTGATGAAACAATAATGTACAGGAAAAACTAAGATGATAAAAACTGTGATATAAATTCTGTGTTGTGTTGATTTTTGCTTATGTGGTGCTAGTCACTAAGTCCAGATATATCTCCTCAATACTGTCTTGCTGTACTGCCATAGCCAAAGCTGGGAGCACGTTAACTATCTGTCTCAGGCAAACAGATCAGTGTAACACATCCTTTTGTTCTCTGACTCCCTGTCTTTTTTT
>NW_015632550.1:504459-506612 GCF_001515625.1 Sinocyclocheilus rhinocerous
ATATATATTATCATTTATTATGTTTAAATCATGCTCATCATTAGTTCCCACAATGTGGGTGATTTCAGGTTTTACTATCCCAAATGTTCACAAGGCTTTTTTTTTTTGTGATGTTGCTTGGCGACAGATCTAAACAAACCATCATAATGCTGTAAATACATGCAGGTTATGTGCTTTTATGAATACAATGAAAGTGTTACAAGATTTAAAGGTGGTCATAAAAAAGAGAAATCACATCAGTAGATGCCTGGTATTTTATCATGACACTGCGACACATCAGTGAAGGTGCTCTAAGGACTGGTGTTTATCACCATGCACCATGCACCTCCCAGGCACAGACACAAGAGGTTTGAGAGCATGCTTATCACCATCATTAATAAAATACTGATTTAAGGTCTGCCTGCAATTAATAAACTATGAATAAACTATGAATTGACTGTACTTGTAATGGCACACAGTGCATCATTTACAGCAGATGACTGGATCTCATACTTGTTGTCTGTGTGAGCACCACTCAGTCTTGTAAAGTAGTGCCACAATCCTCTTTAAGCAAATATTAACCTGAATGAAGTGTAATGGAAATGACAGCTCACCTGGGATGTTTAAGTCAAGTCAAGTCACCTTTATTTATATAGCGCTTTTAACAATACAGATTGTGTCAAAGCAACTGAACAGCATTGATTAGGAAAATAGTGTGTCAATAATGCAAAATGACAATAGTAAACACTCATTTTTCAGTTAAAGGCAGTTCATCATTATGTGCAATCAGTCAAGCGTCCCCAACTAAGCAAGTCAAAGGCGACAGTGGCAAGGAAGCAAAACTCCATCTGTGACAGAAATGGAGAAACAAATATTGGGAGAAACCAGGCTCAGTTGGTGGGCCAGTTCTCCACTGGCCAGATGAAACCAGCATGGCGTGGTTTAATTCCAGGCTGCAACACAGGTGCAGAGGTCTTGTCTGGTTCCCGTGGTCTTGTGCCGATGGTCGTCGAAGTGATGAGGTCTCTTGCAGGGGATCTGTCTCTTGGACGGAGCTAATTGACGTGGTCTCCACTGACATTCAGGGCTGTAGAGGTCGTCTCTAGGTGCTGATCCACCATCTGGACTGGATACGGACTGGATCTGGGTGGCTACGGTGACCATCTGATCTGGATACAGACTGGATCCGTAAGGCTGCAGAGACCTCGGAATAAGAATGAAAGAGACTAATATTAGCATAGATGCCATTCTTCTTACGATGTAAGGAGTACATCGGATGTTATGGGAAGTATTCCCGGTTCCGGTTGACCTAATAAATGCAGCTTAACAATCCTTTAATGGATTTGAATTATAGAAATGTGATAGTGTGTTATGTGTATGCCAGGTTAAAGAGATGGGTCTTTAATCTAGATTTGAACTGACAGAGTGTGTCTGCCTCCCAAAAAACGCTAGGTAGATTGTTCCAGAGTTTGGGGGCTAAATAGGAAAAGGATCTGCCGCCCGCAGTTAATTTTGATATTCTAAGTATTATCAAATTGCCAGAGTTTTGAGATTGCAGCGGACGTGAAGGACTATAATGCGATTTGAGCTCGCTCAAGTACTGAGGAGATAAACCATTCAGGGTTTTATAAGTAATTAGCAAGATTTTAAAATGTATTTGTTGTTCAATAGGGAGCCAGTGCAGAGTTGACAGAACCGGGCTAATATGGTCATACTTCCTGGTTCTAGTAAGAACTCTAGCTGCTGCATTTTGGACCAGCTGGAGTTTGTTTATTCATGAATTAACGTTTCTGCATTTGACATTGAGAGCATAGGTCATGATTTACATATATTTTTAAGATGGAAAAATGCAGTTTTACAAATGCTAGAAACATGGTTTTCAAAGGAAAGATTGCTATCAAATAGCACACCTAGGTTCCTAACTGATGACGAGGAATTAACAGTACAGCCATCAAGTGTTAGACAGTGTTTTAGGTTATTACATGCAGAGGTTTTTGGTCCATTAATTAAAACCTCTGTTTTTTCAGAATTTAGCAGTAAGAAATTACTCATCATCCAGTTTTTTATATCGACTATGCATTCCGCTAGTTTTTCAAATTGGTATGAACGTGGTATGGACGTGATGTCTCCGTTCCCTCCTTCAGGGAACGAGGGTTACATACATAACCGAGACA
>NW_015632550.1:511520-512876 GCF_001515625.1 Sinocyclocheilus rhinocerous
CCAGTTTTTTTATATCGACTATGCATTCCGCTAGTTTTCAAATTGGTATGTTTCGCCAGGCTGCGAATAAATATAGAGCTGAGTATCATCAGCATATCAGTGAAAGCTAACACCGTGTTTCCTGATGATATCTCTCAAGGGTAACATGTAAAGCGTGAAGAGTAATGGCCCTAGTACTGAGCCTTGAGGTACTCCATACTGCACTTGTGATCGATATGATACCTCTTCATTCACTGCTACGAATTGATGGCGGTCATATAAGTATGATTTGAACCATGCTAATGCACTTCCATTAATGCCAACAAAGTTTTCTAGTCTATGCAAGAGAATGTTGTGGTCAATAGTGTCGAACGCAGCGCTAAGATCCAATAGCACTAGTTTACAGAACACAAACTTCAATAAAGGATTTTTGCTCATGCAAACAAGATGCATTTTAAAAGCTTGGCAGATGTCACTGAGATTGAATTGGTGTCCTGGTATGGTGCATATTTTTCAGTTTTGGATTGATGGTGCATGTGGTCTCATGAGTTGAGTTTCCCGACCTCGTTTTCAGGATACAGATTACCTACTTTAGTTTATGCATTGTGAGGAGACAGAAGCTCTTAATTAACAGATAAATTATGGCTAGTGTCTGTGTTGTGATCTTGCTCTTAAAATATAAATTTTAGGACATGATGGTCAGATAAGTAAGATTTGAACCATGATAATTCAATTCCACTAATGCCAAAATAATTTTGTAGTCTACTCAAAAGGATGTTGTGGTCGATAGTGTCAAACGCAGCACTAAAATACAGCAGCACTAATAGAGAAATACAACCACGATCGGATGATAATAGCAGGTCATTTGTAACTCTGATGAGAGCAGTCTCAGTTCTATGATATTTATGCATTGTGAGGAGACAGAAGCTCTTAATTAACAGATAAATTATGGCTAGTGTCTGTGTTGTGATCTTGCTCTTAAAATATAAATTTTAGGACTTTCTTTAACTTAACAGATGGCTGTATAGAAATGGGATAACTTTTTATGCATGTGAGGAAAGGCTTTGAGATATCATGAGTACCTTCCTGCTTAAGATTGTCTGTCAAGTCAAGTCAAATCACCTTTATTTGTGTAGCGCTTTATACAATACTGGTTGTGTCAAAGCAGCTTTACAGAGTCAAACAGGAAAATAGTTTGTCAATGATGCAATAAGACAATAACAGAGTCATTTTACAGTTAAAGTCAGTTCATTGATGATTCAGTGATGTCATCATCCAGTTCAGTTCTCTTCCAATAGTGTATGTGCAATCAGTCAAGCGTCCCCAACTAAGCAAGCCAAAGAAACCAAAACTCCATCTGTGACAGAAATGGAGAAA
>NW_015632550.1:513141-517703 GCF_001515625.1 Sinocyclocheilus rhinocerous
TGCTATTTTTTGTCTTTTTGAAGCTGCATTCAAAATCCACTTGGCTCAAAAATTTGAGGGGGCGTTTGACGTCTCTGATAGGTAGCCAGTGCAGTGTTGACAGAACCGGGCTAATATGGTCATACTTCCTGGTTCTAGTAAGAACTCTAGCTGCTGCATTTTGGACCAGCTGGAGTTTGTTTATTAAGCTCGCAGAGCAACCACCCAATAAAGCATTACAATAATCTAACCTTGAGGTCATAAACGCATGAATTAACGTTTCTGCATTTGACATTGAGAGCATAGGTCATGATTTACATATATTTTTAAGATGGAAAAATGCAGTTTTACAAATGCTAGAAACATGGTTTTCAAAGGAAAGATTGCTATCAAATAGCACACCTAGGTTCCTAACTGATGACGAGGAATTAACAGTACAGCCATCAAGTGTTAGACAGTGTTTTAGGTTATTACATGCAGAGGTTTTTGGTCCATTAATTAAAACCTCTATTTTTATTTTTTCAGAATTTAGCAGTAGGAAATTACTAGTCATCCAGTTTTTTTTATATCAACTATGCATTCTGTTAGTTTTGCAAATCTGTATGTTTCATCAGGCCGCAAAGAAATATAGAGCTGAGTATCATCATCATAACAGTGAAAGCTAACACCATGTTTCTTGATGATATCTCCCAAGGGTAACATGTAAAGTGTGAAAAGCAAAGGTCCTAGTACTGAGCCTTGTGGCACTCCATACTGTACTTGTGATCGATATGATATCTCGTAATTCACTGCTACAAATTGATGATGGTCAGATAAGTAAGATTTGAACCATGATAATTCAATTCCACTAATGCCAAAATAATTTTGTAGTCTACTCAAAAGGATGTTGTGGTCGATAGTGTCAAACGCAGCACTAAAATACAGCAGCACTAATAGAGAAATACAACCACGATCGGATGATAATAGCAGGTCATTTGTAACTCTGATGAGAGCAGTCTCAGTTCTATGATATGGTCTAAATGCTGACTGGAAATCCTCAGAGATACCATTTCTCTCCAAGAAGGAACATAGCTGAGAGGATACTGCCTTTTCTAGTATTTCTGACAGAAAAGGGAGATTTGAGATCGGTCTGTAATTAACTAATTCTCTACGATCAAGTTATGGTTTTTTAATGAGAGGCTTAATAACAGCCAATTTGAAGGTTTTAGGGACATATTCTAAAGACATTGATGATTGATAAATTAATAATATTTAGAAGCGGATCCTCAAAAAAAAAAAAAGTAGACATGGGCCTGTCCATATACGCATAAAGACTAAAAGACACATGGTGCAAGATCATATAACACAAGTTTAACCTTTGGAAAACGTATTTGTATTTGTATCTGAAATGCACATGGGACACCTTGAAAATCTAATGAAATGTATTATTGATGATATAATGCTTGTATTTGGGCTAAATTATTTCAAAGTTGTATGCTTAATTTTTTATATAGAGTTGCAAACGTACAGCGTTACTTTTTGAATGGAGTTTCTGCTTCTGAATTTGTTTCACATGAGCATCTGAGCCTAATTTGGGGGAAATCTGATTAAAGCTGTAGGAATGAGTGGGAAAAAGTATGTTTTGACAAAATGGCAGAAAATTCAAAACAGGCTAAATTGAAACCATGCACATATCCACGTACATAGTGTGAACATCGATCTTACCATAAGCTAAGTAAACAGGAGTTTATCCAGCTCAGACCAACATCATGATTGCAATGTGATATCAATTTTATACATCAAACAAACAAACAAAGAAAAAACATAACTTAAAATCCACCTTTGTAAATTTGTAGCCTTGGGAAGTCCATTAGCGAAATTACATGGGCAAAGAAAACAAGACTGGAAGTTAAGCATATACGAACTCACATTGTCAGGGTCTAGGATAGATAGAGGACTCAGATGCAGAGTAGTGAGAAAGGAGACTCTTTATTCTCGCCACAAAACACAAAATAACATAAACGATAGTTAATTGTGGCTCAGGTGAGCAGAGATTCCAGAGCTGGCCGGCAGACACTGCGGACCACTCGAGCTGCCGGATCTCCGTACTACGAGTCCTTAAGCACAGGAGAACAGAGGGTCAGATACTGATGCTTGCACTCACAGGTTACACAAAGACACGAGCAGCGGTGCGGATATACTCCAGATTTTTATGATCAGTCCAAAAGACAAACGGAACCCCCGCTCCCTCTAACCAGTGACGCCACTCCTCCAGCGCCAGCTTGACAGCTAGTAACTCCCTATTCCTGATGTCGTAGTTCCGTTCCACGGGGGTTAAACGATGAGAAAGGAAGGCGCAGGGATGTATTTTCTCGTCTGAAGATGATCTCTGAGACAAAACTGCCCCAACCCCCACCTCGGACGCATCCACCTCCACAATGAACTGACGAGACGGGTCAGGGGTGGTTAAGATAGGAGCTGAAATGAATCGACTCTTTAAGTTCTCAAACGCAGTTTGGCCTGCGCTGACCAACAGAATCGTTTCTTCGTGGAGGTGAGATCAGTCAGAGGAAGGGTGACCTGGCTAAAGTTCCGAATGAACCGCCTGTAAAAATTGGCAAACCCCAAAAAACGCTGGACCGCTCTACGACTATCTGGGGTGGGCCAATCAGCAACAGCCTTTACCTTGGCGAGATCCATTCGGATACCTTCAGGCGAGAGAATAAAACCCAGGAATGGAACCGACCGTGCATGAAACTCACACTTCTCCAACTTGACGAATAGACGATTCTCCAGCAGCCGCTGGAGCACTCGCCTGATGTGCTGGACATGATCGCGCTTGTTCTGGGAGAAGATCAGGATGTCGTCCCGCTGGAGCGCTCGCCTGACGTCCTGGACACGATCGCGCTCGTTCTGGGAGAAGATAAGGATGTCGTCGATGTAAACAAAAACAAACCGATCGACCATGTCTCTGAGCACGTTGTTGACGAGTGCCTGAAAGACCGCTGGGGAGTTAGAAAGCCCGAACGGCATAACCAAATACTCAAAATGCCCCGTATGGGTGTTAAAGGCGGTCTTCCATTCGTCCCCCTCCCTAATCCGAACCAAGTGATAAGCACTGCGGAGGTCCAACTTCGTAAAGATGGTTGGTGCGGAGGCAGAGATGAAGCTCGGAAACTTACTGAAAACCGCTCTCAAGTCATGGTAAGCCTCCGGTACATCCGCCAGGCTCACCGGCTCCTCCTGCAACACAGAACAAGACAAGACTGGGGAAAATGCAGCACCTAAACACTGAGCTAAACAGAAAGGGCTCCAAGCCAAAATAGACCCGCGAGCCCAATCAATATGGGGGTTATGTTTAACCAACCAGGTGTGACCCAACACCACTGGAGCGGTGGGCGAATGAATAAGGAGGAATCGGATCTCCTCGGCATGATTACCCGACAAGGTTAGCGTAACGAACTTAGTGACGTGAGTAATATTAGTGAGATGGGTGCCACAAAGGGTCCTGGCAGAAATAGGTTCGGCCAGGGCAACGGACGAAATCCCCAGACGTGTAGCCAATCTGGAATCCATGAAGTCGCCCTCCGCTCCAGAGTCGATTAACGCAGAAACTTGGAAGACAGCTCCCCCGAAATGTAATGAAGCTTGAAACTCTGAACGACCACCAGATGGCAGTCGAGTAGTAGTGACGCTCACCATGCGCTCTCCCGTCCGTGATAAGCGTCGCCCCCCAACAGGGCATGCCGCTGCAACATGGCCCGCCTCACCGCAGTAGAGACACAGCTGATTGTCCAGGCGACACCATCGCTCCCCTATGGTCAACCGTGCTCTCCCGACTTGCATAGGCTCCTCCTCCGGGAGGATGAGGCGTGAGAGTGCCTTCTCATTCCAGCCACAGGATGCGGCGAGTGTGCGGAACTCAATGGAGTAACAGAACATGGACTGCTCTCCCTGCTGGAGCAGTGACAGGGCTCGTGCCGCCTCAATTCCCTGCGCCGAGCGATCAAACACCTTGCGCAACTCCTTCGAGAATGCCTCAAAAGGACAAACAGCAGTCATGTGCTCCGTGGGGAAACAAGAAGGCTGGAGAGTGAAAGTCAGAGAGCATTGGGACAGGAATGACCGACATGAGTTGGGCTCACCTGAGTGTGGAGCGGGCGGATTAAGCCGCGGTTCCGCGTGGTGAGGAACTGCTCCTTCAGGGCCAGGAGCGGGTGTGCCCGCCCGAGCTGCCGAAGGGCTGGCCTGCAGCTGGTCAAGCCGTTCTACCAGCTGGTTGAGTTGGAGAGAAATCTCCGAGTAGGCGCGACGAGAGACCGCGAGTTCCACCTGTTGTCGACCCAGAAGAGAGCCCTGCTGCAGGAGGGCTCGGCGCAACTCCGTTTCCTCTGCTGAATCCATTATTCTGGTGAGTAGATTCTGTCAGGGTCTAGGATAGATAGAGGACTCAGATGCAGAGTAGTGAGAAAGGACGGTCTTTATTCTCACCACAAAACACAAAATAACATAAACAATAGTTAATTGCTGCTCAGGTGAGCGGAGATTCCAGAGCTGGCCGGCAGACACTGCGGACCACTCGAGCTGCCGGATCTCCGTACTAC
>NW_015632550.1:517738-524902 GCF_001515625.1 Sinocyclocheilus rhinocerous
AGCACAGGAGAACAGAGGGTCAGACACTGATGCTTGCACTCCTAAGGTACACAAAACACGAACAAGGACAAAACAATCTACTCACGACAAAGGACAGAAAGGCAGTGACATATAAGAGAGTGGGGGAATGAGCGACAGGTGGGGGAGAGTCAGCTCGTGATCCGCGAACCCCCGCTGCGAGATCAGCGCTGATTGCCCAGACCACGAGCTACCGAACATGACAGGACAACACAGACCGCAGGGGAAGCCGAGAAGGCACCCTGCATCGTGACACACATGAGATCCAGACAGAAACATCACAGATGTTGCTGCCAAACTAAGCAGCTTCATATTTGTCAATGTTGTGAATTCAAACTTGAACCTGACACAAAAATTGCATGGGAAAATTTTTGATTGTGTGGATTGACATTGAGTTGACTGCATTTACTGTATTTTCACTGTAAAAGGGTTAATGTGATTGTGTATTGAATCAATTTTTTCCTCAAACCCATTAATTAAACAATTCAATTAATTTCTCATAAAGGCAGCCTCTTATTGTCACCTACTGGCATATAGATGTAAACTGCATAAAAAGTCATGAGTCTCAGTGCTGTTGGACTGTTGCACTCTTAGAATGCTGCTCATCGAATCAAATTCAGGACTGGGACTAAATATATATTTAATTACAGGGAATAATTGGAATAAGTTGTTGCTGTGACAAGAATTTCTGATTAATACAGGAATATACCCACTGTTTTTGTCAGATTTCTACAAAATATTATAGTAATGGTCACACTTTATTTTAAGATCCAATTCTCGCTATTAACAAACCATTAACTATAGCTTTTGCCTCAATAAACTCCTAATTTGCTGCTTATTACAGTAATAGTTAGTAAGGTAGTTGTGAAGTTTAAGGTATTGGGTAGGATTAGGGATGTAGAATATGGTCATGCAAAATATGTGCTTTATAAGTACTAATAAACAGCCAATATGTTAATAATAGGTATGCTAATAAGCAACTCATTTATAGTGAGAATTGGTCCCTATACTAAAGTGTTACCATAATAATATTATAATATTAGAAAACTATATAAATATAGGAATATTCTTTTGAATGTGAACACAGTCAGTTAGAAATATAATATAAAAATGAAGCATAGAATACTGCATATGCATTGGTTCAGAGAACATATAGCAACTTACATGAACATGATAACAAGACACATAAATCAAGATTATCTTCAGAATACTTTTTGTTACACACACAAATACACAAAACAGCTATAAATGTCGCTACAACCCTGCTGGTGTACATTGACTTAGCCCCTTGACAGGTTTATATCCGGGAAAGTATTTGCCACACACAAGTCTATGGGTGCGTTGTGTACTAAGTGTGTTAGAAGCAGTGGAGACTCTCTCAGAAATAGAAGCTTATGAAGATAGAAAAGTAGGATCAGTGTTTTGCAACACAAGGACAAGGAACTTTAGTTTGTGCCGCTAAATATTCTTCTTTTCCATGTACATTTCAATGTATAAAATGCTTAAATGCATGTAGAAAAAAGCACTTTATTTCACATTTAAAATAGCCCTGCACTGAATGTTTTGTGTTACATTGTCTGCCATTAGTGTAGCAGAGTTGAGGATTAATTACCTATGTTCTAATCTTTATTCTCTCAAATACATATTCATGGATGCTCTTCAAGCTCCCAGAATATTTAATTTCACTGGTCTGCCTCAGACTAACATTCACATTATTCTGGATAAATCTGAAAAAGCCTCTTTTTGCCTTTCGTCCACACTGAGACGTTTTTTTGTGCTGCGAAAACTGAGTTTTTTGAAAACGCTCTCCCAAGTGGATAAGCTTGAAAACGCTGACTTCCTGTTGTAGAATGGACTGTGAAAAGGGAGTAGAAAATGATGACGCATGTTCAGTCATGTAAACCCAAAACAATCAAGATTGGGCCCATTTTCTACCAGCATTGTTGTGCCTGCTTTCCACTTTCATAGTGTTGTTGAAGATAAAAGTCATATTACATTCATGCAAATTTATTCCCAAATAGCATCTTCACTTTTCATACAAATCAACCTGTAAAGTGCAGAGAATGAAATTGCTATTTTTCGTTTACTTATTTTTTTTTTAATTATTGCAACTTCTTTATCAACAGTTTATTATTATTATTATTATTATTATTTATTTATTTATTTTTATTCAAGAATATTCATTGTGTTGCTTTTGTTGAAAGACAGTTTTATATAGTTATTAACTGAAAGTATTGGGGCTTGCACTGTGACTTAAAAAAGCCTAGAGTTCACTTTAAGGAACTGTAACACAGAACAACATATTGAATATTCAAGTTCCTGTTGAGGTCAGAAAGGCAAAACAGCTCAAATGACAAAAAGACTGAAGGAAATGAAAATCAAATCCCTCAAAATGAGCATCATCTCTTTGATTTCCTGTCTGCTTAGAGCCTGAACCTGAGGGGATAAAGGTAAAAGAGTGAAACATTAACTCAAGTCAAATATATTTGTATAGCACTTTCACAATACACATAGTTTTTAAAGCAGCTTTAAAGTAATACTGTTAAAGGAATAGTTAAAATGTACTCACCCTCAGGCCATCCAAGATGTAGATGAGTTAGTTCCTTCATGAGAACAGATTTGGAGAAATTTATCATTACATCACTTGCTCACAAATTAAATACAGTACATAGAATACATATAAATTAAATATTTAGAATACATAGAATAAATTAAAAGAAACAATTTTGTTTGAATAGTATTTTCTCTTGACACTAGTATGCTGATGTGCAGAACACATACTGGCAAGACTAGAAATTGTTGCAGAAAATGTTTTATTATTTTTTCTGGTTTCTGTTTTTATTATTATTATTATTATTTTTTGTACATAACAGAAAATGTGATGGATATTTTAAAAAGAAGTTTTCTTCAACAAAATTAAACACTGACTAAGAATAGGTTTTTAGTTGTATCTTAAGTGAAAATTCTACTTTCATATTATGGCTTGTAATAAGATCTTATGTTCAGCAGTTCCAAGTAACAATTTGGCTTATGTTTAAAAATGTATATTAAGTACAGATATACTGAAAAAATGGGAAGACGGCTTTACTTAATCACATTATTTATTATCTACACAACAAAATTGTGTTTCTCTTCTAAACATGTAATTTTCAATGTGCAGTCTACTAAATTAAATTATGTAGGTCAAATGTGAACCAATCAAGTACTCGAAAGGTTAATTAGGAACTTTGATGGTGCATCATGACGTTTGACACTACGTGAACACTTCCATTTGAGTCCATGTCTAAAGCTTGTGTGCAAACACGCAAATTCTCGATTGGCTGGTGTGAATTCTCATTGCTGGTAATGCTGCATGGCCACTCTGTGTAGCGCATCACCAAGACTATAACCAGACACTTAAAAGCCTGCCATCAGCATATTTATCTTCAGGAAGCAGCTCGTTTGATCAGTGAGAGTGAAGTGTTGGTGAAAAAGAAAGAAATTGCTCTAGAGGGGGCTGATTGTGTTCATTACTAATGTTTACCCATTTGCAAAGTACAACCTCCCCACCGTAATCTCCCTTTCTTCCCTGGACTTGAGATCTTGGAAGAATACTGAACTCTTATTTAATCACCAGCCGCCTGTATCTCCTCAAATTACTCCTCGATTGTTGGTCTTAAAGGGCACGTGTATCGGGCGATGCCAAAGATGGAATAGACGCTTGCAAGTTAAACATACCAATATCGGGTGCTTCCTTTCGGCCTAGCCTTATCACCTCGCATCTTTACAGAGTGCATGGATGCAGCCTGCATGGATGCAGCCCTGTCTCCTCCACAACTCCAAAGCATCTGTAAATTACTGAATTAAATTGATGACTGGCTAAACTACCCAGGTCCAAGAAATTGATGGTTCAACAGCAAGATGTTGTTCTCGCCCATAAGGTATCTCTAAAAAGAGTGCACTTTCTCCAAGTCAGAGAACCACTTTTCAGGGGGTAGTGTGGGATATGACCATGATGCAGGCACAATTGTCTCCTGCACGTGTGAGTTTGCTATGATCAGCATCACACTAGGCTAAGATATTTCAGTCAGCCACAAACAGATGCTTCTGGGCACATTCAGTGATTCAACTGTGTCTAGTGCATATGAGTCCATTTCAGTTCTGGCTCAGGTTTTCATCCTCTGAGGCTCCTGTCAAAGGTCACAAGGATTATGCGCAGAGGTCTTAGTACCCTTCATTCGTGGTTTGTACCCTGGTTTCTTACTCAGGGTCCCATGACGGACACCCCTCTCACGGGCTGGGGAGCGGTTATCGCTGGCCACCCAACCCATGGTCTTTCAGAGGGTCCTCATTTGTTGTGGCACTTGAATTTCCTGGAGATGTGGGCTGTATTTAAAGCTCTGAAATACTTATCCCACAACTGAGGGGTTATCATGTGTTGGTCCTTACTGACAACACTACATTGGTCTCCTACATCAATCACCAGGGTGGGCTGCATTCACACACCCTATTAAAACAGGGCAGCAGATCCTGCTTTGGGCAGAAACCAAGATCCTCTCCCTGAGAGCATTCTATTGTCCCATGGCATACGAATCTGGGGGCAGACAGCCTGTGATGAAGAGGCGGAGGCCCGGGGGACAGTGACTTCACCCACAAGTTGTGGAGATCATATGTCTTAGTGGAAGTGGACTTGTTCGCCTCCAAAGAGTCGACCCATTGTCCCCTCTGGTTCGGCCTCACACCTTCAGCTCTTTTAGGGCTGGATGGCATAGTACTGACGTGGCTGAAACTGCGTCTCTACACCTTTTCACCAGTAGCTCTGCTCCTTAGAGTTCTAACGAGGGTTCGTCAGGACCGAATCTCTTTGCTTCTTGGTGTGAACACTGCAATTTGTTTGCACACGTGCTCCAGACATCGGCTCATTAAGATGCATTCTCTTTGGGAACTGGGTTACATACATAACCTGAGACGTTTTTCTATGTTGACAAAATGTAGTTCACAGCATGCTTTGCATGGGACTTAACAGGGAGAGCAACAATTTTGAAATGAAGTTATTTTTTGTGTTTTTGAACAAGATGAGAAAAGGGTAGACTTGATGATGCTTAATGTTCATTCATGTTGGGATATAGAACTGTTTCATTTACACTGGATTACCAGTGGTGCTTTTGCTTAGGGTAAGTGTGGGATCTTAAATTTGATTTGTTACATGCAAATACACCGCTATTTATTTCAGAAAAAGCATTAACTGATGGACTGGAGTTGTGTGAATTACTAGTGGATTATTGTGATGTTCTTATCAGCTGTTTGGACTCTCATTCTGATGGCACCCATTCACTGCAGAGGATCCATTGGTGAGCAAGTGATGTAATGCTAAATTTCTCCAAATCCACTTCCATTAAGGAACAAACTCATCTACATCTTTGGATGGCCTGAGGGTGAGTACTTTTAGCAAATTTTTTAATTCGTGACCGGCATTTTGTTTTGCTCTCTCTCCACGCTCGTCATCACGCAATGCTGACATCCTACGTCATCCGCCGGAACACCTTCCGCATATGACAGAATACCTGAAGTGAGTGAAAACGCATGGATCCCCCGGAGCCATGTGAGGGACATTTTATTATTCAATTCAATTCAATTCAAGTTTATTTGTACAGCGCTTTTTCTAAACTGTTGACAACAAACACCCGCTTACCACCATTGTAAGGCTTGGAGGGGGCCAGGACAATTTTTAATGTAACTTCTTTCAGACGATTGGATTGGTTTGAAAGAAGAAAGTCACATACACCTAGGATGTTTTGAGGGTGAGTGAAACACAGGCTAATTTAAATTTTTGGGTGAACTAACCCTTTAAGTGGGACACTCACATACACGCTATTGTGAAAAAGGCCCAGGAGAGGTTGTACTTCCTTCACCAGCTGAAGAAGTTCAACCTGCCACAGGAGTTGCTGACACAGTTCTACTCAGCCATCATCAAGTCTGTTCCAAATCAGATACCAGAAGACTACAACGGACAGTCTGGACTGCTGAGAGGAATTTTGGTTCTCCCCTGCCCACCCTCCAGGACCTATATTCTTTCAGAGTGAAGGGCTTTTCACACTGAACGCGAAAATTGGTGCGAACGTTCGGCGCAATGATGCGTTTGAACCGAAACAATAGATCCCTAATGGGGCTATTCACACTAGGCGCGATCATTCGCCGCGCGAAAAAGCGAATATTTTTTTTCGTCCTGTGTGTGTCGATATTTTTCCCCCGTCACTCCACAATGAAACGGGCCGTCCAATCAGATTTGAGCTTAGATCACGTGCCCGGAGCAGCTGCTGTTGCACAAAAGGGTGAGAATGGTGGCGCTGTTTCGAAAACCATTGTAAACAAACACAGAAGAAGAGTATCCCGGTAGAGAGAAGAAAGTGGATGCTGAGTTCTTGTCATTGTTGGTATCTGAGAACAGATTTATTCTCACGTTTAATACAGAATAACATTTCTATTAATTATCCATTGAATTATGTGATCTGGAGAGCACAGTCCATTTTATTCCACGTGCGAGCACACTGTATTTTTACAGTATACTGTTTTTATAACAATAAAGGATCCCAGCTAACAATTTTTGGTTCCCAGAACGTTCCTGGAACGTTAGTTTTTGGTTCCCAGAATGTTCCCAGAACATTAGTTTTTGGTTCCCAGAACGTTATTTTTTATGGTTTGTTTTTGGTTAGCCAGGTTCCCTTTCAAGGGAACTTCGAATTGCGTCCTCTAGGGATCGCTATGGGGGAACACCTCGTCATGACCCATGTCTAAAGCATACATTCAAAAAACACCAACAACATGTTGGCCGGCGACAGCCTATGACGTCACTTTGACACCTGATGACACACATGATCTTTGCGTCTTTTGTTTGGGTGAAGAGCACGCACACGATGTCCTCGAAGGGGCAATCTGCGTTAACTGCGATCGTTTTTCAATGAAAAAGCTCCGCTCTCGTTTGTCTCTCTTTTCGAGGAAAGAGGGTGGGTTCGGCCCAGGAAGAGCAGGAGATATCTGAGGAGGGCGAAGAAGCTGAGGCTGAGCCCTCCCAATCTTCCTGCCCTGCGTATGATGAGCTACTGGAGGTTATGGATCGCGCCACGGCGAGTCTTGACTTACCGTGAAGCGGGTGAAGAAAGTGACGTC
>NW_015632550.1:525102-526288 GCF_001515625.1 Sinocyclocheilus rhinocerous
AGCTATCTCTCTATGGGTGAGACGTCCTTTCTTAAGACTCCCTCCTTGCCATCTAAGCCCCTTCAGGATACATCTCGCTTAAATGGCAGGGCAAACACAGCAGCAAGTCAGGCTGTCGCTTCGTTGCACACGATGGCGGTGCTTCAGGCGTATCAGGCTGATCTACTGAAAGACCTGGATAAAGGCGAGGGCCTTTCTCCTGATGAGGTAGCTGAGTTGCGCCCCACCACAGATCTCGCTCTCCGTGCTACTAAGCAGGCCGCTTCTGCTATGGGCAGGTCTATGGCGGCCATGGTGGTAACAGAGAGATCTTACTCATCTCCCTCGGGGGGTTTAACAGCTGCCCTTATTCCCTTCCTAATTCCCCTGTAACCACCATCATCTCCACCTGACCGAGGTTAGGTAGGAATCTCCTGCGCCTGCATTACAGTCTCCTATGCTGGACCTATGATGTTTTCGGTTGGTTCTGTATCTTACATAGTAACCACCTTACTGATGGTCCGGAGTAGAGGCTTCTTCGGGACGGGGCTCCTGCGCGGGAACCACGGTGGGAAAATATATTTAATGCGTTGGTGGTTGTGTGAATTCCATCTGCTTGCCTATTTTGCAGTGTTTTCCGAGACCTGTGTGTTCTGTCCTTTTCTAGGGTAGGTCCTCGGTGAGCACCCCCTCTGCTGGACTCAGAACAGGGTTCTCGACTTGCAGTGATGACCTCACTTGTCGAGGCTGTATCCAGTCTGTATGATCGCCCTTTATCTGGCTTCATGCTTCCTGGATCATGCGGCCAGATCACAGGCTTCTGCGGGAGCCTTCTTGGTCATCAGGCCCCCGGCACAGCACTGCAATTCTCCTGGACGTCCGGGCTGGGCTTATGCTTTTCAGGCTGCCCTTTCTGGTACGCCATATCCAGGTTCGCCCCAAGGGGCTTCCTGTGGACCAGGATATCCCCTCTTGCTGAGACGTCGAGCGGGAGGTATGAGTGGCGTTTTGCGAGAACCCTTCTTGTAAAGTGCTATCATTATCAGAGGGTTGCCTATGAGCACACTACCCCTTTTTCTGAATTCGGAGTTCTCCTCTCACATGGAGAGTTGAGTTCTCTGTTTTCCCAGAGCACCTGGAACCGGCAACATCAGGCGAACTAGGCCCTTCCTCTGCCTCCCTGCTGCGCAGAGTTTTTGGCTAAGCT
>NW_015632550.1:527466-535939 GCF_001515625.1 Sinocyclocheilus rhinocerous
CCGGTTCCACCTTGGGCACCACTCCACCTATGTATCCTCAGGATACCTACTTTAACAGGGTGTTGCTACTAGGGGTCTGTTGAGAGTTCCTTCAGCAAGCTCATGCAGAGCAAGCGGTAGCCAAGACCTAGTACGATTCTAGGCACTTGGTCGTATCCACTTAAAGGAATCTACTCCTGATTCCAAGCCTTGAGCTCTACACCGGGCCCAGGAGTTCTGGCCCTAACAGGTACGTTTTTGGGGTATGGTCGGACCGGTAGTGACTCGCCGGTCAACATGTTGTTGGTGTTTTTGAATGTATGCTTCAGACATGGGTCACGGCGAGGAGTTCCCCATAGCGACCCCTAGAGGACACAGTGTCTCGTTCCCTACTCAGGGAACCATGGTTACATAAGTAACCTGAGATGCTTAACATGATGTTCTCTTCAGTTAGGTATTTTAAATCCCTCCGAAATCATATTTACTCTCATAAATATATTAATTTTAAGTAATCATTCAATAAAGAGATCGATAAACGAGCGAGTCAGTCAGCCAGCAAAACGAATAATGACCGTAATTTTTTTTATTCTGCAAGCACGCGGCTCTCTGTGAAAGACAGGTGAAAGCGCATGCTCGAGAAGCGCGTGCAGATCAGAAGCGCGCAGTAAATGAAGATGAAACAAACCCACGAATTTATGATTTCTGTTATCACTCTACACTTAACCCTGGCTTAATATTATAATTTAAATCCCGTTTTGATTGATTTAATTTCTGTATTTTAATAAATGCTGCATTAAACAAATTTCAGGGCTCTATTTTGAAATGTAGCTTGATGCTATTTGTACCTCTAATTAGATTTTCAAATGTATTTTTGTAAGCATTATGTATAGTTTGTGTTTCTAATGAAGAACCAAAAGTTATTTATCTTAATTTAATGCTGTATATTGAGCAGCGAACAATGCAAAAGCCATATACGAGATACATAGGCTACATGAGGAAAAAATGCATTGTTGGCCTGCGCTACCTAGCGTGCAGGCGTGAATTAGCAGAAGGCGATCAATCGTTTCGCGCTCTGTGTGAAAGCAACGTTCGTCAGCGATTCGTCTCACTTTTTCACATCACACTCAGTGTGAAACGGCCTTGAGGAAGGGGGCAGGGAAATTCATCACAGACTCCACTCACCCTGGCCACAACCTCTTTAAACTGTTGATATCTGGCCAGCAAGGCACTAGAACGTGGCACTAGAAGGCCATCTACCTCTTGAACAGTTTAATACCTCCCAATGCCTCTCTTAGTGCAATATTCCACACTGTTTAATGCGATATCCTGTAAATTCACTCTGATTTATTCACATCTTTACCCATAACACTGTAAATACTGTGTACTTAAGCTGTCTTATACTTTTTGCAATGCATTTTTATTCTTTAATTTTATTATTATGTGTCTTGTTGTATTTACAGCATGTGTACACTGAAAGCTTAAAAAAAAGTCAGACCTCTATTGTTCATAAGCATTACTCAGCAGTGGACAACCTTTTAGCAGATTAGCCTTCTATGTTTATTGCAATGTTATTTAATAGATTGCTTTCAATCTACTGTTCTTTACCTCTGAGGAACATGTGAGCAATGGCTGGTATAGGTTGCAGTGAGTAGAGGCAGACATTACGGCTACTACTGTGGCCTCTGCTGAGGAGCTGGAGCTTTACAGGTTTGTGCAGAAGCATTTGTGGAAATCTGTGCACAGACCTGATTTCAGTTTTAGAGTGATGTGTGGAGGAGATAGACTGTCTGAGATGCAATGTGATTTATCTTCTAGTCAATGTAATGCTTTTTTATCATTCCTCCCACTCATGTGCACACTCATAAGAAAAGGCTCTGGAAAGATATGGTCAACATTAGAAAAATTAACAAGACTGACAGCATGTTCACAGAGGGAACAGTATTTCACCCTTCTGCCATCATCTGAAGTAAATATATATTCATAGATTAAAATGTAAAAATCTATAGCCCACAGTTCGTGAGATAAGAAAAACAAAATTATTGTAAGATATCTCTAGAGATTGTTGTCTGTAATTTGGGCATTAATTTCAAAACTATGCACTGTAAAAATAAAATAAAATAATAATAGAATAGAATTCTCATGATCACCAGCTGGAGTGCCCATGAGCTCTGCTAGAGGCCACTCCATCCCTTACCTTTGCCACTCAAACCCAGACTACATTTCCCATAACCCCTGCCTAGGAACTCATTATCACACCACACCTGTTTCCCATCAGTGACACTATATAGGTTGCACTCATGCATCCGATTTTAGTAGCAGTATGGTCATGCTACTGTAATTCAACAGAAAAAGGGCTGGATTTGCAGTCTTATCTACAATTTACAGGTTGTTCTGTAAAATTTCTTAACTTTTTTCTGTATATTTACAGATTTTTTTCTGCCAACTACAGCTGTTAGTCTCCTTTCCTTTTTCTTTCTTTCTTTAAAAACAAACAAACAAAAAAAACAGAAGGAAAAACAGAAGTTCTCATGTCATTTCCAAATATTGCATATTTAATGTCATAATTAAAATAATGCACTATTATTTAAAGCAGTCCTTTAAAGTACCCCTATTATGCCATTTTACGGTTCCTAATATTGTTTTGGGAGTCTACTACAATAGGATTACATGCATGCAAGGTCATAAAACACTTTAGTTTTCTCAGAATATGCATTTAATATCACCTCATTTTACAGCGACTCTCAAACGATTCGTTCGAAGCAGTTCAAAGATTCAGTCTCTCTAAACCCCTCCTTTCCGTGAGCCTGCTCTGTTCTGATTGGTCAGATGGCCTAGTCTGTTGTGATTGGTCTATGGCGTACAGCGTTTCGGAAATGATACGCCTATTTCAATAGTTCTGCATTTTGAACGCTCTATAAAAAATATAAACATCTATTATTTATCATACTTACAGGTTGTGATTCAGTGGAGCAGCTGGTCCAAATAAACAGGATACTGATCCATCTTTCAACAGCAAGCTTTTGTGAATCCTGCATTGAACTCCTCGAGATTTTTTTATTTTTTTATTATTAAACTTCAATAAACACAGTCAAAGTACAGTTAGGACTACAATAATACACATGAAAACATAAGTTTTTTTTATTTTAGGCATACAATTCAATTGTTCACAAGTATGCTTGTTTCTGGAAATATAAATGCCAAGGTATTTAACACAGTCCTTTACTGGTATGTTTTCAACAAACTGATCTGTAGAATCGTGTGTAAATAATATTTCACATTTTTTAAGGTTTAACATTAGTCCAGAGGATTTGGAAAATTTAGATATATATTCCAGGGCCGTTTTAACTTGGTTTTTATCTCTCAGAAATAATGCAGTATCATCTGCCAATTGAGAAATTTTGATTTCTCTATCAAATATTTTCAGTCCTCGAATGTTATGATTATTTAAAACATGAATAGAGAGAAGTTCAGCCACCAGTAAAAATAGAAAGGGAGAGATAGGACAGCCCTGACGTATGCCGCGATGAATCCGAAATCTTTTGGAGGTTCCCATATTAAGAATAATAGAGCTATTCATATCTTTATAAAACATTTCTATAATATCAATAAAATTGTTACCAAAACCAAAAGCTTTCAGTGATTGAAGTCAAAAACCATGTTCAATGGTGTCAAAGGCTTTACAAAAATCTAACAACAAAATGAGAGCTCCAGAATCAATTTGGTCAGAATAGTCCAGAAGGTCAAAAATAAGACGAATGTTATTACTAATGTGTCCATTTTTCATGAAACCTGTTTGAGTTTCATTAATGATTTGACTTAGTCCGGATTTTACTCTTTTAGCATAAACTAAGGCAAACAGTTTGTAGTCTACATTTAAGAGAGTGATAGGTCTCCAATTATCTATATTAAAGGTGCAATAGGTGATTGTCTTCAGAAACATTTTTTGTTATGCTGGTTGAAAGTCTCTTCACATCCCGATAGCAATCATTAAGTTAAGTGGTCTAAATTTATTTGTCTGTATTTATATATTCTGTGGAAGGTGTAGGATCAAGAAATGTTCGTCTAATCAAAACGTTCGGTCCGAGCGTTTTAATATGCTGTCCTACCTGCCTGTCAACATATGTATCTGCATACCTCTGCGCACCAGGTTCGCGCATACAGGATACGTCATCAGCTCGTTCACGCAATGTTTTCTCACCGGTGAATGACACATGATGTAGCCCAACGGTTAATCTAGTCCTCGCGCCAGCTCGTTAGAAGTGAGCTACGTGCATGAACTGTGTTCCGATCGATATGATCCCTACACAGTGTTCATTGCTCCCTACTCCCTGAGCAGGGGAAATCCGTTGAAGTTTACTTCACTTCGGAACATGGGCTGGAATTGGGAACCGCTGATGTAGCCTATTGTAGTAATGTTGTCTCTGGTCTGTGAGTGTAAATGCGTTCAGGGGGCGTGGCTTTGGACGGCGATTGCAGGAAGGGTGGGACGTTCGCTTTCAGTGCTATCAGGCTAAAGTTAGCATTTTCCAAGATCTCCTATTGTACCTTTAAGAACGTCTTTATCAGGTTTAGGGATCAGAGAGATTAAGCCTTGTTTCATAGTTGTGACCAAATCCTTTTTTTTAATACATTCATTAAACAATAAGAAGAGGGGACCTTCTAAAATCTTCCAGAAGTGTTGATAAAATTCAATTGAAAGTCCATCTGGACCCGGACTTTTACCCTTTTTCATATGTTGGAGCGCAGATAGTAATTCCTCCTTCCTAAGGTCAGAGTCACAAAGGTTTTTGAAATCATTACTAATCAAAGGAATAAAGACTTGAATATCATCAGTAAAAGATTTACAAATGTCATAATTAAAGTCAGACCGATAAAGTTTTTCATAAAAGGAGCTAACAAAATCTGAAATAAGTTTAGGATCCTTGCATAAGGTATTATTAATATATAATACAGACAAAGAATTTCTTTTAAAATTTCTTTTTTCAAGTGCAAAAAAATAGGCTGAATTCCTCTCTCCCTTTTCTATCCATCTAGCTCTTAAACGTACAAAAGCACCTTTTGCCTTGCTAGTATATAAGTCATCAAGTTTTAGTTTTAAAGAGTGAAGTTCATTTTCTTGTGTTTGAGAGAGTATCTGAACTTTCCAGAGAGAATCAATTTGGTCTAATAATTCTGTTTCTAAGCGGTCTTTATCCTTTTTTAACTCCTTACTTCTTTTAATTGCCAACTCTCTCGATTTGAATTTAAATAACTCCCATTTGGATGCATAGCCTGACTTCTCAGAATTAAAAATATTTGAGACTAAAGCTTCTATATTTTTTATAAAAAATGTATCCTCTAATAGAGAGTTGTTAAATTTCCAATATCCTCCGAGGCAGCTGGATTTACGAACAGTCTGTAAGGATAACTCAATCAGAAGGTGATCTGAAAAGGGAGCATAATAGTGGGAGATATTTTGAACATGTTGTAGAAGACTAGATGAAATTAAAAATAGGTCAATTCTTGATTTTAAAGACTTAGACGCATTACTCCATGTATATTCAAATGAATTACTATTAAAATAGCGCCAGCAATCAACTAAAGATAGATCTTTGCATAAAGAGTCAATAATATTAGAGCTTTGAGACTGGGGTCTACATTTCCTTGGAAATCTATCCATTAAAGCATCAGGGGTGTAATTAAAATCTCCAGCAATTATTAATTTTGAATTTGGGGCCATTTCCAGTAACTGGCTTAATTTAAGAGAAATGTCAGTAAAAAAAGAATTATTTATAGAGTGCGAGTTAAATCCATAAATATTACAAATAATAAAGATGGCATTTTCTAATTTAACAGTTAGAATAACCCATCTGCCTTCAGGAGATGACATAGAATTAACAATATCTCCTTTAAACTTATGAATTAAAATAAGAACACCAGCCGAATTATTTGATCCATGACTAAAATAAACCTTATCACCCCACTGAGCTTTCCAAAATTTAGAGTCAGATGCAGATGAATGAGTTTCTTGTAAGAAAATAAAATCAGCATTATAACGTCTACAAAACAGAAAAATGGCTTTTCTTTTAATGTCATCTCTTAAACCCCGCACATTCAAAGAAACAATTTTCAACTGATTAAACTCAAATTTGTCCATTAACAAATAAAAGTATTAAAAAAGGAGAAAAGAAAGAAAAAACAACAACAAAGTGTACTGAACACCTAACTTGAAAGTTCTGTAACGCTGTTTTTTTTTTACAAGAAGGATTAAGGAAAAGTAGAATAAGGTCAAAAAGCCCTAAAATGTCAACCGTTCAAAACTGGGCAAACCTGCAGAACAACAAAGAAAACAAACCTGAAATATCATTAGAAACATAGTCAGTTTACGGATGAAGCAGCGATTCTTCTGTTGTTGATAACAGCAAAGGGACCGCTGAATCCGGCCTTCTTTCCTTCCTTTCGTGCCGCCAGGACAAGTGGCAAAAGTTTATTTCGACTTTCAATGTCCGCTTTGGAGAGTGATTCCTTGACGAAGAGACCATTCTCTCTGAGATAGAGAGAATTCTTGGCTTCCATCCATATGATGTCGCGGTACCTCCGAGTTGCGAATCGAATGATGATGTGACGAGCCATCCTGCCGTTGTTTGCCTACACGATGGACCACATCAACAGCCTCCTCCAGCTTGTCCTTGATCCGCGGAACCACCCTAGCAAGATGACTGATAGTGATCGTACGGACATCTTCCTCCTGACGTTCTTTTACACCAAGCAGTTTCAAACACCATCTGCGACTGTACTTTTCTAGTTCTTCCACTCTACACTTGAGAGAAGCATTCTCCTGTTGCATATGTTGTATCGAAACTTCGGCCTTACCGATCTTTTCGCTGTGAGTGGCAACATCTGAAAAGAGTCGATTAACAGTGTCAGAAAGAGAGTTCACAGCGGCTGTTGTGACCTCAATGGAGCTCTCGATGTAGGTTATTTTTTGAAAAACTGCATCTTGCTTGGAATTCAAAGACTGAATAGCGTTGAAAATCTTAGCAAGAGAAACATCACTATCATCTTTTTTCTTTTTGCCAGGAGGACTTTTGCTAGGTGTAGCAGGGCATGCGTTTAAGTCCTTATCTTGTGACATAAGGGAGGCTTCCCCCGATTCAGGTACGGAGACATCCATGCTATCGTCAAGAGACTCACGCGACAACTGACTATCCAAATTCCATGAGGCACGCAGGTTCCTATTAACTCGGTTTTTGCCCATTAAAACTCAAAGGCGGGTTCCATCTCTTTCTTAGAGCCTTTCAGGGGAGAAAACATCCGCCATAAGGGCAAAGTAATGATCTGTTGACCAAAATTCCTTCTTAATTGCAGCAGGTGCAAATAACAGGTCTACTCAGCAAGACGCCATCTTGCCCCCCCAATGTTTTTCTCCAACTCCCCGGGATTAGAGAAGCAGTCGTCAGTAGAATGACGTGTTTATGTGCGGGGTCAAGTTGTTCGCGATCGGCCAACGTAGAACATAGGTGCGCATTATGCAAATGTGTTACCCCGTGACGTGTAGCCATCACGGAAGTGGGATTCGAATTACTAACGACTCGCTTCAGCTGTTCAGAGTCGATTCTTTATTTTGGGAGACAATAACTTTATTTATTGTGTATTTTCAGCTTTACAACTTTGAAGATCGTTTACATTCACATACAGCTACATTACACACTGCATGAAAGGCAATATTGGAAATGGCATAATATGGGCACTTTTAAAGCTTCCTTTAAAGATGACCAAATTATAAAAACTCATGTCATTTTCTGTTTATTTTAGAACCTGTACCATTTAAAACCTGTAATTTGTTTGCATTACGTACATCCACTGCAAAAGCAGAGCCCAGAATTGGGTCTGTCTGCACAGACGGACAGGCGATGGAGAAATCATGTGCTTCTGACCTGTAATAACTTTCCTCACTGTAATCAATGGGAATCACTACTACAGTTCTTGCAGTCACTTTCATGCCAACCAGATAAGGTCTGACTGGTTAGTGTGTTTTGAATCTGGCTAATCAATCGTGGCAATATGATAGCAGAGGGCACAGGAAGTGCTGATGTGGGGGAAAGATGGACTGGGAGAAGTGTTTTTTTCTTTTCCATTTATTTTGCTCTAAGTTGGGGTTTGGGTCAGTTAAAAAAATCTATTTGATATTGATTGATGTTTATTTAGTCATTTGTTTATATTATATTACCAAAATATATTAAAATACTATTAAACGTATAACAACCAACACTGTAAAATCCAATAGTTTACCTTACTTAGATATAATTAGTTATCTTTACTTAGTTGTTATACTTACTCGGTTTTATTAAGTAATAGCAAATTTTAAGGCGAATAAAACAACTTACTTGCTGCAATGAGTAACTCTTACTTAAAATATTCAAGTAGCCACAAAGGAACCAACAGTGTTGGGAAGTAACTAGTTACATGTAATGGAATTACGTAATTTAATTACAAAATAAAAGTAACTGTAATC
>NW_015632550.1:537198-542637 GCF_001515625.1 Sinocyclocheilus rhinocerous
GATTAGAGAAGCAGTCGTCAGTAGAATGACGTGTTTGTGGGCAGGGTCAAGTTGTTCGCGGCCAGCCAACGTAGAACATAGGCGCAAATGTGTTACCCCGTGACGTGTAGCCATCACGGAAGTGGGATTCGAATTACTAACGACTCGCTTCAGCTGTTCAGAGTCGATTCTTTATTTTGGGAGACAATAACTTTATTTATTGTGTATTTTCAGCTTTACAACTTTGAAGATCGTTTACATTCACATACAGCTACATTGCACACTGCATGAAAGGCAATATTGGAAATGGCATAATATGGGCACTTTTTAAAGCTTCCTTTAAAGATGACCAAATTATAAAAACTCATGTCATTTTCTGTTTATTTTAGAACCTGTACCATTTAAAACCTGTAATTTGTTTGCATTACGTACATCCACTGCAAAAGCAGAGCCCAGAATTGGGTCTGTCTGCACAGACGGACAGGCGATGGAGAAATCATGTGCTTCTGACCTGTAATAACTTTCCTCACTGTAATCAATGGGAATCACTACTACAGTTCTTGCAGTCACTTTCATGCCAACCAGATAAGGTCTGACTGGTTAGTGTGTTTTGAATCTGGCTAATCAATCGTGGCAATATGATAGCAGAGGGCACAGGAAGTGCTGATGTGGGGGAAAGATGGACTGGGAGAAGTGTTTTTTTCTTTTCCATTTATTTTGCTCTAAGTTGGGGTTTGGGTCAGTTAAAAAAATCTATTTGATATTGATTGATGTTTATTTAGTCATTTGTTTATATTATATTACCAAAATATATTAAAATACTATTAAACGTATAACAACCAACACTGTAAAATCCAATAGTTTACCTTACTTAGATATAATTAGTTATCTTTACTTAGTTGTTATACTTACTCGGTTTTATTAAGTAATAGCAAATTTTAAGGCGAATAAAACAACTTACTTGCTGCAATGAGTAACTCTTAAAATATTCAAGTAGCCACAACAAAACCGATGACATTAATACACCAGTGGGAGGCAGCAGTGCGCTAATGTATTGCTAATGTGCAACAAAACAACAGAAGAAGAAATACGGAAGGTTAGAGAGCATGCGCAACAAGCAAAGTTTTTTTGAATTTGTGCGCCGAATTTGCTGAGACTGCTTGCATTTTTACCACTGGACAAAGACTGATTACTGCTATACAATAATAATAAGGTAAGTTTAAAAAAATTATTGTGTCAATGTATCTTTCTGTGTGCTGCTAATTTTAACTGACTAACCTTGTCAGCGGTGTTCGCTAACAGATACCAAAGATCTTTGCTAGTCTGCTGTTAGAAAAAAGACTGTGGAAATACAGAACTTGTGACGTATTTTGGCGAACTTAAGACTTTTTTTAAACTTTTCATACTGAAAAAATTGTAGCTAGTTAAAAAAGGAAAATTCAGAGGTACAATCCAAGAACATGCCAAAAGTCGTCAAGATGAGCTCACAATAGGTTTTAAAGTCAATCTTTGTGCCACTGATAATTAATTGTTTACTGTAATCTTTTGCAGAGTGTTAACTCTATAATTTTATAACACGCCATTTGCTTCCGGACTGCCATGTGCTATGTTTGGATCACTGGTACAGTACATTTGGATTACCCTAATACTGTGAAGAACACTTACAGTGTGATGCTTGACTTGGGACAGGAAAAAAAACAAACCCATTGGCAACATGTGCGGCCAACCCAGTGCCATACTTATTCATTGTACTGCTACCTCCACTGTTTACAAGAAGCATACCCTAAATCAGATTGTTTTTGCTTTGTTTCAAAATGTTTGTAATACAAGTTTAAAACTGCACTGAAAAACAAAAAAAATACATTACCTTTAACTTCGAACTTTCACTACCTTAAATTTATGTGTAATTGTATGTGTGTATGGAACATTGTCAGTAATTTGTAATGGATGTTTGAAGCACTTAAGTTAGTGGAGTAACGCTTACGTGGTTTTTTTAAGGCAATCGGTTTGCATGCTTTTAGCAAGTAAATCAGATTGTTGCTTAGAAATTCCAAGTTGCAGGAAATGTTACATGAGTTGGCTCAACTTAAATAAAAGAGTTGTTTGAAATACGCACATAGTATATTGTACTTATTCATTTAGTTGTTGAAAATAGTGATTCTGAGTTACCAGAACTTGCGTGTAAGTTTACAACACTAAATAAACCTTTGTTATTACAAATTACTATTCTTATTTCACTTTACTTGGTTTTTTCAAGGCAATCGGTTTGCATGCTTTTTTTAAGTAAGGTTTACTAATTGGAATTTACAATGAAGGAACATAAAAGTGTTTTTGCACTGTGTGGTTCTTAATCTAAAAAAACAAACAAAAAAAACAACAGTAACAAACATATATGATTGTGGTATCTCTTTTGGAAGACTTTTCAACAGTTTCTCTGTAAACAATGTAAGTTAAATGATAGTGGCCTTCACAGAGGTGCATCTTTATAGAGATGTTTTTTAAAACTGGCTTATTCTCAGAGAATTTTTAGCAATTTTCAAGTTTATTTTGGTTTAGATGTGATAAGTAATGATGTTCAGGAGGGTGAATTGTTTACTATTTAATTAATTTGTTTATTTACCACCATTTTGTATTATTTTCAGACCAATTGCTGACATAGGCGGGCATCTCTATTTTGCAGTTCCTCCCTAACATTTACATCACTCTAGAAGCTCAATAAAAATATGAGCTTGAGGGAGGCAAACAAGATGCATGCCTTACTCAGAAACTTAATCCACTAGTGTCGCTGTTGGACAGACTGTTACAGAGTACAGAAAAATGTATGTTTTACACACTGTTTGATGTCATAGTTTTATAGTTCTGTAGTCTTTTTGCCTGAAAAAATGCTCCTTGAGACAAACATAGTAGAGCATCAAAACACTATCTCAGAATCAGAAAAAGCTTTATTCACCAAGTGTGTGCAAACACATAAGGAATTTTAGGAGCTCTTGGTACAAACATGCATACATGACATTGAGAACAGAAAGAACATTTAAATAAGACTAAGGGGAAAAAAACAGCCTGAAGTGTTCTTGAGAACAGGTGTGGGACATTCTAAATTTAGGGAAGAAGGTCATGCAAATTAGCAAATGTTAAATAAGGCTAACAGAGATATGTACATGTATGGTGATCAGTATAAACCAACACGCTGTGCAATGAACACATTTCATTCTTAGTTTAGAGGCAGAAGAAGGCTGTATAATCACTGTGTAACATATATAGCAATGCCCAGCGTTTAAAGGGATATACAAAAAAATATTAAATTCTGTTATGATTTACTTATCCTCATGTCATTCCAAAACTTTATGACTTACTTCCCTGGAACATATTTTGAAGACTTTTAAAGGCTTCACTGTATTGACAAAATGCTGAAACATTTTCTAAAATATCTTTAAGAAGAAACAAATACATACAGGTTTGGGACACCATTAAGGTGGGTAAATCATGACAGAATTTTATTTTTGGGTGAACCATCACTTTAACCAATTGCTTACCCATATGCAAATGTAATATATGCATATTGTTACGGGGCGACAGAGACGTGAGACGTGCGGATTCATTTGCATGCTTTTATTAAAAGGCGTGGTCATGAAACAGGCATGGGTCGATACACAGCAAAAGTAATAGAAGAGGCAAGATGAAGAGTAATCCAAAGGCTAGCGTGGGTCTGAGATCGGCGAACAATGTCCAGAGAGGTAGGCAATAAAAGAATCCAAGACAGGCAGGAGATCAGGAAACAGGCAATCAGGCACCAAACTGCAGACGGATCAGGAGACCATGGCAGAGACGGAGACCTAGGAAAAGGAGAGACAGACAACACATACATACAGAGTATTCACGGCCCCAAGGGCCGAGGCAGTGAACTCAAAAAGTTCATACATAGTCTCCCTGGTGACCACTGAATGGGTAGACATTCAGTAGGCTCATTGACAAAGACTGGACAGACAGACAGTTCATAAGCAGACTCACTGACTGAGACTGGATAGGCAGACCATTCAAAATCAGTCTCATTGGTCGAAACAGGACTGACATATGGCTCAAAACTAGACTTCTTGACTGAAACAGGATAGGTAGACAGTTTATTAGTGGTCTCTTGGAAAATGACAGGGGTAATGGGACAGACATGGAGTGTTTTTGTGGTCTCTGGGCTCATGATAGACAGAGAAGAGGTCAAAGGTGGATCTTTGGGCTGTGACAGGGCCATTGGGGTAAAGGTCGGGTGCATCTGATCTCATGACAGTTGGGATCGACTGTTCAGAGGAGGGTTCCCTGGACGTGACAGACAGTTCAAGCTCTGAGACATGTGGGGAAATAGGACAGACTGATGGTTCGTAATTCGACTCACGGATTGAATCCGGCAGAACAGACACTTTGAAACCAGACACACTAGGCAAGACTAAACAGACAAATGATTCAACATTAAGCTCACGGACTGAAACTGAACTGATCTGAACAAAATCTGAAACTGGACGGACTAACAGTTCACACTCGGGGTCATTGGCGGAAACTAGACAGACAGGAACATCATCATCGGACACATTGACACACAATTCAGAATCATGAGCATTGATGTGAACTGGACTGACTAGATAGACAGACGGTTCAACAGTTGACACACTTGGAGAGACTGAGCAAGGTGACAGCTTATAATTTGACTCACTGACCGGGATTGGCAAGATGGATGATTCAACAGAGATGTTTGTGGAGACAACACGGGTAGAGAGTTCATATTTAGATTAATTGACTGGGACTGGCAAGACAGAGTGTTCACAACCAGCCTCCTCGGCTGGATCGGAACAGGACAAAAGTCTATAATTGGCCTTCATGACGGGAAATAGGACAGACTGATGGTTCGTAATTCGACTCACGGATTGAATCCGGCAGAACAGACACTTTGAAACCAGACACACTAGGCAAGACTAAACAGACAAATGATTCAACATTAAGCTCACGGACTGAAACTAAACTGATAGACATTTCATTAGCAAAATCTGAAACTGGACGGACTAACAGTTCACACTCGGGGTCATTGGCGGAAACTGGACAGACAGGAACATCATCATCAGACACATTGACACACAATTCAGAATCATGAGCATTGATGTGAACTGGACTGACTAGATAGACAGACGGTTCAACAGTTGACACACTTGGAGAGACTGAGCAAGGTGACAGCTTATAATTTGACTCACTGACCAGGATAGGCAAGACGGATGATTCAACAGAGATGTTTGTGGAGAAAACACGGGTAGAGAGTTCATATTTAGATTCATTGACTGGGACTGGCAAGACAGAGTGTTCACAACCAGCCTCCTCGGCTGGATCGGAACGGGATGAAAGTCTATCATTGGCCTCCATAGCCCTAACAAGGCAGGCAGGGGATTCACTAACGGCCTCCATAGCCGTTACAGGACAGGAAAT
>NW_015632550.1:543204-568153 GCF_001515625.1 Sinocyclocheilus rhinocerous
GACGGCCTCCATAGCCGTGACAGGACAGATAAGGAGTTCATAGACGGCCTCCATAGCTGTGACAGGACAGATAGGGAGTTCATAGATGGCCTCCATAGCCGTGACAGGACAGGCAGAGAGTTCACAGACGGCCTCCTTGGCCGGAACATAACAGGACGAGAGTTCACAAGTGAATACCACTGACACCTCTGGAGGTTCTGCAGCGGATGCCGCCACCTCTATCCCCATCATGGGAAGCGCTTCAGACAGGGGAATCATTTCAGGAACAGGAGGGCTAGAGTGAGTGGGTTTGGGGATACCAGCTGCGCGTGCAGACACCAGCGGTGCATCCCTCACACTGGATACCAGACTGGAATACCGAAGGACTGACCTTGATAATCTGGGTGTAACAGACAAGACGTGACAAGACTCTGGAAGATCAGCTGTGATGTGACGTGACTGGATGATCTGCTGTGATGTGACGTGACTCTGGATGATCTGCTGAGGCGTGACGTGACTCTGGACGAACAGCTGAGAATGACTTGACTTGACTCAGGAAGATGAGCTGTGAGTTGACTTGACTCAGGAAGATCAATTGTGACTTGACTTGACTCATGATGGGCAGCTGTGACATAAAGGGGCACTGTTGTGTCCGCCATTTTGTGAGCGTGCTCTAGTGCGCCCGCCATTACACGAGTGAGTGCGGGGTCGCGTTCCTCCGCGACACCCACAGTGAACGTTGAACCAACAGTCAACAAAGCATAGTCCATAAACTGACTGAGAGATGAGCGGGGACCTTCACAAATTAAACGTGTTTTGAGCGGCTGATTAATGCCCTCACAAAAAAAAAGTATATGAGCACACAGTCCGGCAGATCAGAAAAACAAACAAAGTTTAAATACTCTTGAATATAGTCCTTGAGCGATTTTGTGCCCTGTTTGAGGGCTAATAACCATCTTGCAATGTCCATACCTGGCCAGTGTCCACTTGAAAAGCCGCTGGATCCTTGTGAGGCCGAGTATTCGGTTATGAGGCGACAGAGACGTGAGACGTGCGGATCCATTTGCATGCTTTTATTAAAAGGCGTGGTCATGAAAAGCAGCTGTGTGTGATAAGTTTCAGGTGAGCTTGTGATTAGCGCCATGGAGCATGGGAAATGTAGTCCAGGGTGATGTGTAATAGTCTGTGTGGTGTGAGAGTCAATATAATGGGAGGGCGACCTCTGGTGGCAAGTGGATGGAAGTTCATGGACAGGATTCGTGACACATATAATATATGTATATTGATTTAATAAATTTGCATATATAAATAAAATATATATTGTTGACATATGTGGTTGCTAGTTGCTACATATAAAAAAAAAAATCATCATTATTAACCTACAGTATATGTACATATTCAAATTTACTAAGGGGATTTAGTTTACAAACTTACATCTTCATCGCCTTATAGATAACATATATGGCAATCTCACTCTTGATATCTGGCAATATATGTCATATATTACATTTCCATATGGGTATTTTCCAGAGTTTTTTTTTTTGTCCTAGTCAGAAAAAGAGCTGAAGTGAGGTTGTGTGGTCTACCCTGTGTACAAACGGAAGCTAATTCCATAACAGCTTTATTGTGGGATTTTAGTGGGAGGGAGGGAGACACAAGAAAACGGATATCAAGAAAATTCAAATGAGTATGTCAAGCAAACTGTGCTCCCTTATTGCAAGTTAGAGACTTCATATAGTAATTTTTGGACAGCCTCTTTATTTATTTATTTATTTGCATGGTCATGGTGATGCCACCCCCTGGCCTTTAAAAACTGACTATGACTTCTGTGAAGCATTGTGGGCTGTGGTTCAGTAATGCAGAAGTCATTTGGTGTGCAGTGTAGTAAGTAATCCTATGATGATTAAAACAGCAGTAGCTCACAGACAACAGCTGGGGGAATATGTACATATGCATGTGTGTGGATAAAAATGAGAGAGAGGGATACATTAGGCCTATCAGCTATCCCTGACAACAGAGTATTGTCCATGCACTAACCCTCCTCTAAACCCTCTGCACAAAACACACACACACACACACACACACACACACACGCACACGTTGTTCGGCTCCACTTTAAAATGTACTCTTCACCACAAATGGTGATGTCACTTGTTTACCATTTCCCAGCTTAGCCCACCCTCTCTAGTTCGGTTCACTTAATCACAGTTCCCTCTACCTCTTGAGCACACACACATCTACATAACTACACAATCACACACATGGAGTGTTATGTAATGAACTGTTTCTGTGAGGGATAAGATGGACACTGTCCCTTCAATGGTTTCTCAACTGCAGGACTGATGTAAACAAGCCAGGGCTATGACAGTTCCAGCAGTGCAGTTTCAGCTCATATGGAAAGTACTCCCCTCTAGTGGTGAATATAAAAATCCCAAACGTAAATTTTCACACTGCTGCCCTGTTGACAAAGTCACATTCTGCTCTTCTATTCCAGTGCTTCAGGTCATGGGCTTATGATTGGATTATTTTGAGGACACAGGCTTTAAACAGGCTGTAAACATATTAATCAACACAACCTTATTAGACACAATATTGTCTGATTTTGCTAAACTGTGTAAGTGAAAATATTACCTATAAAGCCACAGAAGAACTGTTGTGCGTCTCCTAATAAAACACAAAAGGTGTTTGACTGAAGCAGCACTGCAGACCATTCTGTGTGTGACATCAAAGTACAGCGAGAGCGATTAGACAGCATTTAAAATGTTTGTTTTGATGTCAAATAAGTCTTGCTGTTTTGCTTTTTTGTTAAAACAGTGTTGCTGTTGAAAAGTGAAAGTGTGACATGTGGCCAAGTATGGTTACCCATACTAGAAATTAGTGCTCTGCATTTATACCATCCTAAGTGCACAACATAAAGCCCATTTCTGAGAAGTACATAAAACTAAAAGTATACTTTCCTATTTTTTAGTTTAAAAGAAATATACTAATAGCACACTTGAATAAACTTCTTTTTCGTAAGGGTACCTAAAAATGGAACTGAGGCAAACAAACTTCTAAATTACAGAGCTCCAACCACATCTCAAGAAGAAGCAGATGACTTTACTCTTATGGCCTACTTTGTCCTGAAAAAGGTGTACAAGTCAGGGGAATTTAAGCATTAAAGAAGTCAATGACTTCTTGGATTCATAGCTATCAACAATGCCAGCAAACAGAAGGATCGAGTGAAGAAAAGCCTTTTGCATCTGATAATTCAGAGCTCAGCTTTGGAACAGAAGTGGCTCATTAGAATGATCCTCAAGGACATGAAATTTGGCATTAGCAAGGAGACAATACTTCAGGTTTTCCATCCAGATGCACCAGAACGCTACAATGTCACCACAGATCTGAATGAAGTCTGCCGACAACTTCATGAATTGATCCATCTGTATCCCAAAGTGAGGTCTCCATTCATCTGTATTCTGCTTTTAAACCAATGCTGGCTGCTGTTGCCAACATCAGACAGATAGAGAAGAAAATGGGCAATCGGCCATTCTATATTGAGATGAAGCTTGATGGTGAATGCATTCAGCTGCACAAAGCTGGAGATGTTTACAAATACTATACAAGGAACTCTTATGAGTACACACAACAGTTTGGGGCCTCTCCACTAGAGGGCTCCCTCACACCATACATTCACAACGTCTTCAAACCTCAAAAATGTGATAAACTGCATACTGGATGGAGAGATGATGGCTTATAACCCTACAACTGAGACTTTCATGCAGAAGGGCAGTAAGTTTGATATTAAAAGACTGATGGATGACTCTGATTTGCAAACCTGCTTTTGTGTGTTTGATGTCTTGTTAGTAAACAATCAGAAGTTTGCAAATTAACCTCTCAAGAAGCGCTACGGAATTCTTGAGACTGTCTTCACACCGATCAAAGGTCGTATCCAGGTGGTCACAAAATCTGAAGGCAAAACCATGCAAGAAGTGGTGAATTCTCTCAATGAGGCCATTGACGATCTGGAAGAGGGGATAATGGTTAAGGATCCCATGTCCATCTACAAACCAGATAAACGTGGTGAAGTATGGTTGAAAATTAAGCCTGAATATGTGGATGGTCTGATGGATGAACTTGATCTGCTGATAGTGGGAGGCTACTGGGGTAAAGACAGGAGAAGCGAGATGCTCTCTCATTTTCTGTGTGCAGTAGCAGAGGTGCCGAGTCCAGGGGAGAAGCCCACGGTGTTCCACACCCTCTGCCGCATTGGATCAGGCTACACTTACAGAAAAGAAAAAAGAAAGAACTGTACGATCTTGGTCTGAAGTTAGCCAAATGTTGGAAAGTTTACAACAAAAATAATCCTCCAGCAGCCATCTTGTGTGGAACAGAAAAACCAGAAAAAACCACGCAACTCGGTGATCATACAAGTCAAAGCGGCAGAGATCGTCTCTAGTGAAATGTATAAGACCAACTGCACATTGCGTTTCCCCAGAATAGAAAGAATCAGAGAAGACAAAGCGTGGTATAAGTGCATGACCTTGGCTGAACTGAGCCAGTTCCGCTCCAGAGCTTCTGGAAAGCTGGCATCCAGACATCTACATATCCAAGAGGACCAGCCTGAAAAGAAGAAGCACAAGTTTCTAGCCAAGCCCAAGAAGACAATTGGAGTCATTGACCACTTTAAATCTCAGGATTTATCAGCCGTCACCAAAGAGATGGATATGTTTGAAGATGTGGAGTTTTGTGTGATAAATGGCAATGATGAACATTCCAAGGCAGAGCTTGAGAAAGCTGTTGCGCGCTGTTGAGGCATTGTTGTGCAGAACCTTGGAAAAGACACGTACTGTGTGATTGCAGCTGTGCAGAACATGAGAGTTAAGAACCTCATCTCCTCAGACCAGCATGATGTGGTGTGGGCTACTGAGTGTCTGGAAAATAAGCAGGTTATACCATGGCAACCACGTCACATGATCCACATGTCACCTTCCACAAGGGACCACTTCGCTAAAGAGTATGATCAGTATGGAGACAGTTATTATGTTGATACTGATGAACAACAGCTGGGGGAAGTCTTTGAAAGGATTGGCCCCACAGAAGCTGAATGTTCGTCACAGATAGAAGCAGAGAATGCCTGGAATGACTTGCCCACTAGCATTTTTAGGCCTTACACTGCATATTTTGACCGGTGTGCTGACTTAAGAGATCCAGAATCCATCATCCGGGGTACAAGTTTGGACATGCATGCCTTAGAAAAAATACCGATTCCACAGTGGTAGAGTTGTGGAGAAACAGAAGAAGAACTCTGGACTTTAAGACGCTCAGGCGACTTTATGCTAAGAAGTTCAAAATAGGTCGAGAATCTTGGGTGACTGATTCCATCAAATGACGGCTACTACACAAAATGTTACGCTGAAAGATTGCGGTATTTTAATACTAGCTGTCATAGACTACACTGGATAACCATTACTGTTGCGTTAAAGGAAACCATTTAAAATATATATATAATGATGGGACTAGAAGGATTACAGTTTGAGATATGAGGAGAAATTTGCTATCAGCAAAAGAGTGTAATTTTCTGTTAAAAATGCATCAATACTTTTAAAGTGTGTTAAATGCCTATGTTTTAAAGCACTAACTAAGATTGAGTCCGATTTAAAGCACTGAGAAAAAAAATTCAAGTGAAACGCCACCTTTCTGGAGAAAAAAATAACTTTATTTTACTTACTCTGTGTTTTCTAAATAAAAATGTCAAAATCATAGAATGTACTGTATTAAATAGGGTGGTTATAACCTAATGATGTCACTGTACTATTAGTTGCTTAAGATGTAAATTGTATGCAAAATAATATGTAATTAAATTAGATTCGTAAATAAGCATTCAGAATTTTAATTGAAGCTGTCAAAAGTGTTTTTCAGGGTTCGTACGGTCATGAAAAACCTGGAAAAGTCATGGAATTTTAAAACACCAATTTCCAGGCCTGGAAAAGTTTTGGAAAAATAAATAAACCCAGAAAGTTTTGGAAAAGTGAGTAGCATTAATAGTCATTCATTTTAGTTAACATATGCTATGATAATTTGAACAGATTTTTATTCTTATTGTAAAATAATGGAACATTTAGGTCATGAATATTGTCTCAAAAGTCATGGAAAAGTCATGGAAAAGTCATGGAAAAGTCATGGAAAAGTCATGGAAAAGTCATGGAAAAGTCATGGAAAAGTCATGGAAAAGTCATGGAAAAGTCATGGAAAAGTCATGGAAAAGTCATGGAAATTTATTGGTAAAAATGTGTACGAACCCTGGTTTTTCTTGTACATTAACTTGACTCATTACAGTCAGACAAATTGAGCTTCTGGCAAGCTTGAAGTTCCATTTGAACAGCTTGTCAAGCACACTGAATTTATTGTGTGAGAGCTGTCTCTTTCTAATTGTTTGGAATGGGAGTTACTGTAATGCTTCCAGAGATCTAATTTCCAGAGCACTAATAGGATGATTGAGGCTTCACACACAAACGCAGTCAACTGTGTGTCTAAGTATTGTAAAGATAAATTTGCATTTGAGTAATATGGATATTACACTAAGTAATTGGTGTGAGTTTGTGAAGGTGTGTGAGTCACAAATCCATCCCTCATTGAAAATGAAAGCATAATGTGCTTGCACTGAGTTAGGAGTTGTGAAATCCACATTTAGTGTGGGAAGGAACTTTGGTTTGGAAATTGCTGCAGACCCATTCTAATGAAAAAAATGGTCCTAAGACAATAGTGTGTAATGTGTTTTAGGGAAGGGAATTGTTGACTGTTCCACAGATGGGTAAAACTTTTGTAACATTGTTTTAGTCTTTCTGTCTAGAAATCCCTGGTATATATAGCCATAAACAACATATTTGGAGTGACCCAGATCTTTAAAGAGACAATTGCCATCTAGTGGAATGTATAGGGTCTCTTTTCAATGCAATGAGTAGTTTGTGAGTAGTTTACTGGTTTTCTCCACTCAAAATTATGGATATCAAGATTTTTAGAGAATAATGACATAAGTATCAGTCTGTTCTTTACACAAAGGTATTGTATCCCTTACGAAAAAGAAGTTTATTCAAGTGTGCTATTAGTATACTTCTTTTAAACTAAAAATAGGAAAGTATAGGGGCGAACTGGTCTTGTGCTACACTTTTAAATTGGGTTGTTTCATACATCATACATCAATTTTGAAAATTAAAAACTCCCAGTGCTCCAATGACATGGTACGATTTTAAATGAAGGGACATTACCTCATCAATTAAAAGGTACTGACTGCTATTATAAACCAACACACACTGGCAAAGTGTGGGGTTTCAAATAAAAGTCTGAAGGGGGGGCTGTTCTTCATTGTGCTAATTCTCCACTGTATCTTTGTTTTTTACATACATATATCCTAAGCGTTGAGTGTGAAATCACCCTGCCTTGCTGATCTAGGGAGAGTGAAGCACACTATCAAAGGAGAAAAAGAAGAAAACATTTCTTGCTACAGGTTTTGGACAAGAAAAGCAAGGACATTGGAAGGCAATGCAAATCTGACCAAAGATGCGTCCCAGAGTGCCTGCTAGCTGGTGCACCCACTGTTGAAAGCTTCCTGTATGGAAATGGTCAGGGAATTATCATGGATTTATATCAGCCTGCATAAGCTTTGACTGCATTGATAGAAGATGGTCACTGATATTGTTTAGGATACAGGGTTTGCAGTATTATTTTATTGAAATCAGGGTTTTGGAAAGATTAATTAACCTTGATTTGTGTTCTGATGTTATGATGTCCATATTCTATTCTTCAAAAGGAAAGCATATCATGTTTTCTTACTGATGGCCAATCTTTCGTTGAGCAGTTAAGTCTTAGTCAGTTAGCAGCAGTAATTGGATGTTTATACTACGTAGAGAAGAGAGGATCCATTAACCTGGGGCTTCCTGGAAATAAATCAGTGGGAAATGGCTTCATGTATTTGAGAGAAATACATCTCCTCCACTCCACCCCACTGAGAGCCAGAAAACTCAAAAATGGTGAATTTGCCTTGCAAATGAGTGTGCCTTTCCTCTGGTGACATGTTAGTTTAGAGCCACTTGTCCAGGATCTACTGTTTTATATATATATATAAAAAAAAAAAAGTTGTGCATGTCCAATAATTCAAAATCTTAAATAAAAAGAAGGCCTGAATGTGTAAAACTGCAAAGACTTTTTAAAATCAAGATGGGATTTTCATCATCGATTTTCAATGTCGAAAGAAAATACTGTCAAAAGCAATTTGTCTTTAGTTATGTAAGGTGGACATTGTTATTGGCATGGATCATTGTTGCTTAATCCATGCGTTTATGACCTCAAGGTTAGATTATTGTAATGCTTTATTGGGTGGTTGTTCTGCACGCTTAATAAACAAACTCCAGCTGGTCCAAAATGCAGCAGCTAGAGTTCTTACTAGAACCAGGAAGTATGACCATATTAGCCCAGTTCTGTCAACACTGCACTGGCTACCTATTAAACATTGTATAGATTTTAAAATCTTGCTTATTACTTATAAAGCCCTGAATGGTTTAGCACCTCAGTATTTAAACGAGCTCTTGTTACATTATAGTCCTCCACGTCCGCTTGTAAACAAAACTCTAGCAATTTGATAATACCTAGAATATCAAAATCAACTGCGGGCGGAAGATCCTTTTCCTATTTAACGCACAAACTCTGGAATAACCTACCTAACATTGTTCGGGAGGCAGACACACTCTGTCAGTTTAAATCTAGATTAAAAACCCATCTCTTTAACCTGTTCCAGCGATATCGTTGACTTGATTGCAAATTATTGCAAAGATACTATTTAAACTGAACTGATGATGACATCACTGAATTCAATGATGAACTGCCTTTAACTGAAAAATGAGTGTTTACTATTGTCACTGCATTATTGACAGACTATTTTCCTAATTAATGCTGTACAGTTGCTTTGACACAATCTGTATTGTTAAAAGCGCTATATAAATAAAGGTGACTTGACTTGACTTGCTTATCATATATGGAGTGACAAAACATTTTTTTTAGCCAACCCTCAATATCCACCATTCTAATTTCTCCTGAATTATCTGGTGTTCTTGGCCACTGCATAACTTGTATATCCAACTGACTTAATTCAACTCTGCATCCTGCCAAGAGTTGTCTTTATAAATTTCATTTTATCCTGTTGTCTGTAGCCATTGGTCTTAAAAAAAAAAAAACTCTGTAATGATTGGTTGTTATTGAGATGAGAACAATTATTATTGAAAGAAACGATGATGATGATAAATTATTGTTGTTGGTGTAATAATAATGACTTCATGATTAAGGAAACAGAACAGGAAACGAGAAAGGACTGGTGGAAATTCAGCAATATTGCATTCTTATACATGAGTCATACTGTATAATTTAAAAGCCTGGTGAATTATAGCCTTGCTTAGTGTGTTTGCTCAGCTTGAATACTATTGTTGTTTTAATGCCATGATCTCAGCACACATACTCACACCCGCTGTGGTATGAATGGAGATTGCAGGTCTCAGATCCCCAGCCTAACATCCTTTAAATGAGTGTGATAATGCTCATATTCAGAAAAGGCATTCAATCAGAGTATTTTTCTCTGTCTGTTTCCTGTCTCAGGAGAAGGGAGGATAAATCCACATACTGAGGGATTATATGTTGTCTTTGACCTGCTTCTGAATGTTATCTTTGAAGTGATGAAACATTTTGAAAAGGGTTGTGGAGAGGAGAGAGGATTTATCTCACACCTCTCTGTACAGGCATGTTTTGATCTAAATGGCTTCATATAAAATCCTTGTTCAGTATGTTCTGTATCACTTTTCCCCTCTTTATCCTAAAGATCTATATCTAAGTAGTGCAATCAGATGCATGTACATATGACATTCCTTCAATATCTAATTTATTGTCTGTTTAATGTACCTGATTACAGTTTAATACATAATATTTTAATATTTTGTGCCAGGTCAAACACATTGGGCAAAAGGATTTTTATTTTATTTATTAATTTATTGATTTTTTTGGCAACCTGTTCCGATCAGACCACTTTTTAGATGCCATCTAAAAGATTCTTTTGGAGAGACATTCCTTCAATCTCTCATTTCTGGTTTGTTTACTGTATCTGATTACAGTTTAATTACAGTAAATAAAGCCTAAGTGTACATCATAGTGGAAAACACTTCTCACAATCCTATTGATTTTGATCAAATGTAATGGTAGCTGTGAATAGAGAACGTGGATGCATTTTGCTTCAACATCAATCAGTTTGGTTTCTTTAACTCAGGAAACCTAGTAATTCAATTTGAATCTGTGATTCCCTGAAGCTGATAGACGAAATGCCTCTGAACTTGTTTATGGATATTACATCCTCAGGTGTGCTGAAAGATGATACCTTTGCTTCCCAAACTCCTGACCTCCTCACTGTATCCTTACACTAATTATGCATGAATTTACCATACAAAACATGTTGTTGTTATAAAGGCTTATATCAATGTCTTCTTAATTGCAATATACAGGCTTTAAGAATAATTCATAATTGAAAGGTGTTGAAAAATTGAAAGGTGATATAAAATCAGCAGCCTTGAAAATGGTAGCATGTTGCGATAGGTGTTATATACAGTGCAAAACTTGATGCATAGTAATGCATGTTGAAAGCATTTGCCGACGTGTGGCCATATGGCCTGTAGCAGACAAATACTGTTGGAATGAGGAAAAGGAAAATGCTCGTAATTGCTACTTCAAAGTGGAATGCAGGTCTTAATTGTAGCTTGACTAATAATAGTTAATGACCAGAAATAACAAATACTAATGGAGTCAAATAAACAAAACCACTGTGTTCACAACAAGCATTTGGAGAAAGTGGAGTGTTTTCTCTATGCATCCTGCTTTCTATTATCCTTACACTCAAAGGTTTTGAAAGTGTTTATTTTTTTAAGGTTTTATTTATTTATTTGTTTATTTTTGCAGCAGTGCTATAGAAGAACCATTTTGGCTTCAAAAAACCTTTCAGTGAATAGTTCTTGTAATTTTTTTCTTAGTGTGAAGAACATTTTTTTTTCACTACAAAGAATCTTCTGTGCAATAAAACGTTTCCATTGATGTTAAAAGTTCTTCATGGAACCGTTATCAAATTCTTCTGGAAAACATTCAAAACCTTTATTGAAATGATGTTGTATGGCAAATAGAAAGGACATTTATTAAATTATTATGTTTTTTTTACTGCATGCTGTTTTTAAAGATTTGCATTAGGTCACTACACATTAGGCACATTTTTTTTTCCTTCACCTGAAGCATATATGTTTCAGCCTGTTTGCATCTATTGGATGCATGCATATAATAAATTGTTCACAATATCCTTATTTATTAATACTATGCATTTCATGCTTGTGACCCATTTTCTATAGCTTTCTCATCACAACATCAAATCTCATGCTGCTGATTAGAGAGAATAAAGGAGATGAAGGGAAAAATGCATTGTGCAAGCATGAACACATATGCCGTTGATTAGACAGCTATAATGTGTCAAGCTCCAGGTCATTACATGCTCTGTGAATATTTGTTTGTCAATTTATGCAAATGTGACAGGTTCATGCACTACCATATGGCTGTCCATTAATAGACAAAAATTGTAAAATAAAGACTAACCACCAAGTAAAAAAGAAAAATGTGTTTGACAAAACTACAGTGTGTTATGTCATCTTACTGTTTCATAAACTGCTTATTGTTTTTGCTTTAAATCTTTGTCTACATAAGCCTACAATTATGATTGTATGATTATTTGCATTTGTTTATGGAGGCCCTTACATTTCACATGAAAATGGCTTATTGTGGGGTTAACAGACAAGTAATTTGTTTTCAAGAAGTATTTTCCTTTTTTTCCCTTTTTAAATTTATTTTCATGCTGCAAATTAAACTGAATTTAAAGTTATAGTTAACAAGAAAGTGTCATCAGATCACCCTTATATCATTTAAAACCTGTTTGGCTTTCTTCTTTCTGTGGAACACAAAACAGATTTTACAAGTCACTGGGGTCCAAACAATATTAGACCACTTTGACTTTTATTGTATGGACAAGAAGAAAAAAAAAACACACTGACACGTTTTTCAGATATCTTCTTTTGTGTTTAACAGAAAGAAACAAAGTCATACAGCTTTGGACCAACATGAGAGAATTTACATTTTTGGGTGAAATAACCCTTTCAGAAAATATTATTGCCCATATTCTGTCTGAATTTTTATGATGATGATGATGATGATTATTATTATTATTATTATTTATGCTCCATTATGTTATGCATTACAAAAACGAGTCCATCTATAATAATTGCAACATCTAATTTAAATGGTTTCATTTAAGTAAAAAAAAAAAGATTATTGGTGAATCAACCTAAATATGTCTATTTATACCACAACTAAAAAGATTATTGGTGAATCTACCTAAATATGTCTATTTATACCAAAACTACTTTATATAGGTTAAATCATGTAGAAATATCTCTTTAAAGTAAAGTTTTGCAGTGTGTTGTGTTTTGTCAGTAAACCTAAAATGTACTTCATGTGGTAGCATCTGGTTTTAAAGTCAAAATATAATATGATTGAATTTACCTGACTGCTATAGTTATGCCAATGAAAGTCATTTTTATACGGTAACATCTTTATTAATTAAGCTTTGTAAGGAAACATCTTGACATCCTCACTTCATGGAGTGCATTGAATATAGGCTATCTCACATCTAATGTTGGTTTCAAGCAATAATTAATAGTTTCACAGTGTGCAAGCTCTTGTGCAGCTGTTCAACCTGTTGATGTATTATAGATTCTAAAGTGATGATTATGAGGGCTTATTTTCTTGAACATCAACCATCTCTTGCTACGGTGTATCAGTACATCCTATATGAGCAGTTTGCAAATCGGCCGGGTGGCTATGATGGATCAATCACATTGCATGAGCTGACGCAAATGACCCTGCTCTCTTTCAAGAACTCATTCAAAACGAACATGGCGGCAACGTAACGTTTGGCCAAAATGACTGTGGATCATTTCGCGAGAAAAGATCCCACCTTGTCGGACCGACGAGGCGAGATTCGGCGTGTTGAAACGAGGAGTCCTTGCGCTTTTCACCAGAAAGCCCGGAATCAGAGCGAGCGGCCAGACAGTGGCTTTTCCGCGTTGTAGCGGCTCTGCGCAAAAGGGGAGAGCGGAACCCATGACAGACGAGCAGGGAGAGACATGTTGCTACAGATAGCTGGGGTTTTCTCAGGAGAAGCACGGGGAGAGGGGATTCGACAATGAAAGCAGTAATCCCCCTGAACACAGCAATTGATCGGGAATTGCAGTTAATCGCGGAGGTGAGCCACGACCGCTCGTCAGCCATCGTTTAGTGGGCAAAACTCAAGGCAGACCTCCCGTCAATGACTATTGTGGCAGAAAAGCCCCCACGGTGGAGTCAGCCAGAGCTGCGCTTTCCCAAAATATGACCAGCGGTGCTTGGAAGTGTCGGCAGCGAGATGACGGCTTAAAAATTTGGTGTGCTCCCCGCGAGAACGAGAAGCCATTCACCGACTCCGAGAGGGCCCAGCGATGGCGATTGTCCTTAGCGTCCCTCTTATTTCTAACCGTTCTGCTTTCTGATAATCTGTGGTTCTGCGCCGAGGCCAAACTGACAAGGACCCGAAACAAGTTAGCTTCAGTGGACATGAGCGCAAACCACAGACCCGACCACCCTTCAACACACAGCAGCCTCAGAAGAAATGAAGATGCTATTTTTGTAGTCAATTCTACCAAACCTTTGTGGCAACTAGAAACTTGCCACCCGGATGGTTTGTCTGAAAACTGCTTCACTTTTGTCGACGCTGACCACTTGTGCAGGGGCCTCTCGGAAACGGAGGGGACGCGGTGGATGAACATAAGCGATTTGTACCTTTCCTTTTGTAATTCGTACTCTCTTATGGATTTGCTTTATGGATCATTAAGTCCGGACAATTTGAACTGCAGCCTTGACGTGATCCTGGACGGCGACCTAAACAGGTGCAGTCTGTGCGTTCAGGCGTACCAGCGTTATGACCTGCACGCGCAGGAGAAATATGAGGAATTTGAGATGATGGCAGACAAATACGAGACGGATGTATACTCAGTAAGGACGTGCATGGAAGAATGCAAGGTAGGGCTTTATTATCTGGATCTCTCGTTTTCATTGAATAGAGTTGGCTCTTCGTTCTCAGTCGTCATGGTAACTGGTGACAGTAGCTTAACGTGGTGATGTTTTAGTGGGGAAAAGTGCATTTCGTATTGTATTCTGTTTTTTCCGCATTTCGTATCTGTTGGTGGCATCTGTTGGTGGCAACTTTGCAGGCATGTCATTTCTAAGACAGTTTGAGAGTGAAAAAATCAGACAGGCTTTTAAACTTTTCCTTTCCTCGTTTCTCAATTTATTCCTCGCTGGGGAGCGCGATCAACTCAAAATCCATTGTTCTGGTCTAATCTTACGGAGGAAATTAAATGTTGCTGCTGATTCAAGGTTACTGTGTCAATGCACAAAACGCCGCACAGCCAATCTTTTCAACGTACGTGCATCATTCTATAGCGCGCAGGTGCGTCTCTCTGAACTGAATATAGAGCTGCTCCGCCAGGTGTTTATTCACGTCCACCACACTGAGTACATTTCAATAACGCTAATAGGGCAGCGGTGCTTTCTCAGCTAATCTCTCACAAGAGTATTTTCCCTCGCTCATTGGTCTTGTTTGCACAGCACTTTGCGCACGCTGCAACAGGGTGCCCTCTTAACCGCCATAAACTTGACATTAAGGTTAATTTTCGAGCTCCCGCTGTAATCTTAAATGGATTGCTCCTGGGCGACGAAAAAAAAATGGCACACTGTGTATAGTTGCTGTGTGCTGATAAGGAAGCGATCTTGCCGTGTTCTTTACGTATGTGTTGCTTTGCGTTATTAATGGTCAAACATTTACCGAGAGCTTGAAAGTTAATCACAGATAATCTGGTGAATAAGTAGGTGGCGTGTTTTGCTTATTCACTGGTTCATTTGGCAAAGGATTGCAGCTCACGGAATCAGTGCTTGCTGTCTGTGGTGCTGAAAAACGCTCAACAATGGACAGGCCTTTTGATGTAAGGGCCATATTTAATTATTACATGAGCAATTTGTATTTTACTACATTATCATAGCCAATAATGATGACATTGGACATTTGCATTTGTGATACATCTCCACTCCTAACAATCCACATCTGCCTCTCTAAAGCACAAGAAAAAAGCTGTTTGCAACTGTTAATCCAAGATAATTGCAATAATGTAGTATCAACACTATTTCATAGAGGCTGACAGAGAGGCTGTGTACTTATTTCAACCTGTTGATGAGTTACATTTCTTTTCAGGACAATTCATACTAACGCCTGTGTGTGTTGTTTACTTTGCCTTCGCCATATCTCAGCAAAGTGACAGCCACAGAATTGCTATACAGAAACCTCCTATGAATAATCTCTCTGCAACAGCCTCTACAGAACAATTATTTCTATTAAATGCTTGCGATGTATTGTTTGAGGATAGAAAGTCTGGCCAGTAACCACAAATTAGTATTTCGTATTATTGTGGATGATAAGTCTACTACTGTTTTGCATCATTGTTCTTCTGTGCAGGAAAACATAAGTGCTCATCATTGCTGGCACAATACGGCTGAAGAATTTATATTGAATGCTTTTTAAACAAATCAATGGCTTTCAAATGGACAGGATGCATGTGGTAGAATATTTGGACTGTTCTGTTTCTCAGACAACAGACATTTTCAAGCGTCAACATAAATGTCGAACCATCTTACCGTAGCCTGATAAACTACCAGTGAGTGTGAATGAAGGCCGTAATGCAGAGGGAGGTGGCAGGAGTCAGTCAGAGCCTCTGGCAAGCAGCTGTAAGTGATAGCCAGTCCCAGCTGTGATTAAGTAGCGAGAGATAGAGACAGAAAGAAAAACAGAGAGAGACTGAGAGGATGTGTGATCACTGTGATATGCCGTCTCTGACAGCCGGATCAGCCTTCGGGTTGATTTAATTCGGCGCCTTCTTTGTACTGCATCAGAGTGTGGAAGACACTGTTACTTTGGTCTGTGTGAATGTGTTTGCATTGTGTGTAAATGTGTTAAATGTTCAATTCAATTTCTATGAATAAACTAGACATTCGAAATAGGTAACAAACAAATGATGGGAAGGGGTAGTGATTAGACAGATAAATTAAGAAGGTTTTACTCAATAGTGTGCAATTCTTAGCTACTGTATTGAGCTCTACTGTTGCACTGGTGTTACAGCTAGGCTGTTCTGTGACAAAGCAATCACATCACTGATAACATGGACCACATTTAGTGTCTCAGAGACCAAAAGTGGACAGTACTTTTATTCAAAGGTGGAATGCTTTTGATGTTCTTTTTTTTTACACTATAGTGTGTTCTCTTATGTGAAGTACTTAATTAATCATTAAAATGCTACAAAATAACTTAGAGAAGTCAATTTTGTTACTTGCCCTGACTTTTCCACTCAGTATGATTCAAAATAATTTGATACTAAGAGTTCAAATCTGCTGTTTCTTGCTGTAGCGAGTTGAAAATATGCTGTACTCATTACATTTCAATTAGAAATGTGGATGAAAACCTCCTAATGTATGTTATGAGTGTTTGGCATAGATCTTTCAGATTTCCTCTGATTGACTCTTATGGCCAATATAGAAAGGCTTGTGGTATGGAATTGATAGCTATTGGGATGAAACCCTATTTACTGAGAATAGATAAGGACAACATCCTTCTAATAGCATAGATATTTTTAGAACACCTATGGTATGATCGCTGCAAGGGTTTAGCACAGTTGCTTGTTCATTTCTTTCAAAGTTATCTCATTTTTGGGACATGTCTTTATCACCATTCTGTCTGTTGCTCACACTTTCCTTCTCGTTTCTCTCTATATTGCAATACAATTGAATAATTGATAATTGAATAATCTCCTCATATAGATTTTCACGTTTTCCCAGTTGTGTATCCTCTATCCAGAATTGCTAAATTAAAGGATTAGTTCCCCTCAAAATGTGAATTCTGTCATCATTTACTCACCCTCTTGTCATTACAATTACATTACATTATATGTTGACAGAATCAAAAATTGACAAAGTTTTTATTTTTAGGGTGAACTAGCCTATTCGTTTAACTGGGTGCTTTGCTCATTTGACTCAACCAACTGTAAGTGGATACAGGATTTGCTTGTCACTGAGCTTCACATGGAGTGGGATTGGAGAATCTGAAATGCAAATTATACAAAACAGAAGCCCCTACGTTGTTATCATGTTCATGAAGGGACGTTTTTTTGTTCGGTTTCCTACTCTTTTTATTCTAGAAAAAGCAGACAGTGCTTCTCTGTCTCATTAATGCTATCACTGCTCACTGTGTTATTTAAACAGGGCCTTTATTAGTGTTAGCCAACAGAAGATGACTATCAGAAGGCTATTTTCTTTATCCAAAATTCTGGCATGAAACACCAAAACTGATATAAAACCAGAGTTACAGAGGACAGACATAGGCGACTAGTAAACTTTTCTCTGTGTATGATCACATTTGCCTATAAGAGAAAAATGGAAGTTATATCTTTTTGTAATTTACAACTTTTTAATTTACAACAGAGGTGCATTATGTGTGCCAAATTATTTGTACCAGTGAGAAGGTGAGGATGGTGTTCCCTCTTTTGGAAAATACATAGCAATTTGTTTAATGTTACAGATAAGACAACTTTATGTCCAAACCATACAGTTGTCTTATCTGTAAGCTTACATTACCTAATAATCAGGTTTTTATACTGTACAAACTGGAATATATTACACTAGACCATACAGCATTTTAAATAATAAAAAACTGATGCATTAAAGCAAAAGACAGATACACAATTCACCGTATCACTGTATCAAATCTGTTCCTATTATAATGCATATTTATTTTTTTACAAAAAAGAATCTCAGGACCAAGGTCTTTTAGACTGATGTTTTGCAATGAGGTTAAAAACAAATTCTTGGTTTTTGGACCAGAGTAGGTTAATACGATTATGAACATAATTTATGAGAGTAGAAGTTAGTCATAAATAGAAATAGAAATGTTACTAGATCTTCTTGCACATTCGATAAAGAAAGAAAAAAGGGAGAGAGATTGTGATTATGTGTTTTCAATCGTTGGACTAACCACACAAATAGCTAGACACACAGGATTCTGCTACTTCCCATTCATTTCAAGCTTTGCATAATCGGGCTCTTTTTTAATCATCCTAATGGGTGGCATTTAGCTTATCAGGTTGGATAGTCATTCTCCATTCTAAAGAGACACTTCAGCATGGTGTTTGCAGATGGTTGGGTAACCTTTTTCTCATGGTCAAGTGTTAATGCAAAAATAGTTCTATAGTGATATATTGATGTTAATATGTTATCATGATTTATATTTACCCCATCAAGGTTTTTTTTTTAAGCAGCAGTCACACAGTATTTGAGCTCTTTGCATATCATAGCTAGTGTACTGCATTCATAGAGATGCCATTCAGATGAACTCATAGGCTGGAGCTCAGATCCCCTGCTACTCCTGTTCATTGAAATAAAGGATTGTATGGGATTACAGTGATAGGTGGAGCCAAGAGGTTGAAGCTGTGGTTAGGGTCAGGTCTCCATGGTAGCATTATAATGCTGAGTGTGTTTGCTTATTCATAAAAGCCTGCCGTGGGCTGCTGCAGCAGGCTTCCAGTGAGGGACACAACTGCAACCAAGGTCAGTGTCCCAGATCTCCATTACTGTACTGTGGTCTGTAATAATGTGCCACACAACATAGAGCACATAGAACAGGAGCATACGTTTGTAACCTTGCACACATAAATCATTTTATAGATATGAGATCCATCAGGAAAATCCACTCGCTTCATTATGCTGCGTGATCATGCAGGGCTTTTCTTTTTTGTGTGCAGAAGCCTTTCGCCGGAGATCAGGTTGCAGACAACACTAGCGAATCCATGAATTATTAGGCTATCGATTTATTTTTTATCAAAATATCACGTTTATTTTTCAAATCCACTGGTCACAATTGAAAGCCGAGCTCAGAAATAACTTGTATCCATCAGGCAGGCACTAATATAAAGTAGCCTTATAATGAATTGAATAAATGTTAAATAAATCAAAGTAATGGAGAAGCGGCCAAATCAGTCAGCAGGACACCAGGATTTTTCTTTACTGAGTGTGGGGATTGCAGGCTGTGCACACGTCAATGCCGTTTATGTTTGGGTCCAGTCGGGTTCGAAAATAAATTCTGTCGGGTAGGCCTGTCACGATAACAACTTTTTGTTGTGTGATATATTGCCCCACAAATAATTGCGATAAGCGATATTATTGTCATTTTAAAGACCATTTTATGCCACTGAATATATAATCATAATATAACAGCATAATAATGCAAGAAGGCCTACACACTTCCAAATGACAACAAACTTTTAATTTTTAAGAATATTTAGATCATGGAAATTAAATATCAAAATATTAGATACCTTAAAAAACCTGAATAAATAGTAAATAAACATTTTCTAACAAACAGTGCAAAGTAACAAGCAGAAAAAAAGAAAAATGCACAAATAACGGGTTCGGGTAAGAAGTGATTCGGGTTGATTCAGGTCGGGTACAGATTTTAGGACCCGAGAAGACCTCTAGTCAGAATGCCTTTGAGGATATGTTGCCAAGGAGATCGTACAGCAGCTTAATAAGTGTCAGCGTGAGTTTGACGTCAGTCAACAATAAGAGTCTTGGAGACTTCATACAGATTCACCAACTTTAATTCCCAAGGAAAGACTGTAAAGTACTTCAGAGAACCCAGACCTCCAACTGTCCATCCCAGGCTGTGGTTCCTCATTATTGACAATAAATACAGTGCTTTAGAGGAAATGAAAATATATAGATTAAAAATTATTTCATAATTTACTCACCCTCATCTCGTTCCACATCTGTATGACTTTCTTTCTTCTGCAGAACACAAAACAAGATTTTCAAAGAATGTTTCAACTGTTTTTGTCCATACAATTAAAGTCAGTGGTTTCTAAAACAACGCTGATACTTGAATTTCTAAGGCCTTTAAATGATAAACATGATCAAAACTTTGATGAAAAACCTATTGCACACAATCTATTACATGCCTTCTTTCTTCTGATTGATAGTTTATACTTTTAAGCAAGTAAAAGGTCTATTAGTATAATTGTACAAACTTCCACCTTCAGGTTGGTTAATGTGTGTTTTGCTGTGAAATCTTTACTGATTTTTATAAAGTAAACTTAAGAATAACTTTGATGTTGTTAGTAATATTTCAAGATGAACACTTACTGGACTGAAGCAACTTAGGTGTACATGATTATCATACATAATGTTTTAGAAAAATAATGTTCAAATGTGCATGTCAGATATATTGGGCTTTTGAGGAATGTTTGTTTGTTTCCTCTCATTTAGTATTTATACGCACAGGAGAACTAATTCATAGCGCATGCGTACACCCATGATTTTTTTCTTAACCATGTTCTAATGTTAATAATTTTAGCATTATTCTAAATGAGTGGATGAGTGCCCAAGGCTAGTCATTTCTCAATTGCATAAACCACACCCAAACCATCTCCATATAAGGGCTTTGCACACAACCTTTTCTTGGCAGTCTTTCATCATTCTCAGCAAACATATGATGCTCTTTAAAGACGCGCTCATGCCTGAAAGACACACTGCAAGATCCTCAAGCAATGCCAAGTGTGTCGTTCTCAAAACCAGTTCAAATACAATAAAAACTCTTGCTATACAGACCCATATTACATTAGCCAGCTATACATACACGCTAGGGATATGCCGGTATCAAATTTTCATGTTGCAATTAATTGCTAATGCGTTTATTACGGTATACGGTATTATCACGATATTGAAATTAAGTTTAAAAAAAAGTGCTGTCATAATACAGTATAACAGGTTTAATAACTTTTTTCTTATACCAAAAATAGTAAAATAGGATTTTTATCCAATCAAAAGTTTTGATGCATTGCAATTTCATAATTCTTGTTTCCAATTCCAATATCACAAAATAAAAAAATACTAGCCTATGTAAAAACAAACTTACTGAAGACAAGTAAACAGTCATAAATTACAATAGAACAAATTGACCTACAAACACTTATATTCTTCAAAATATCTTCTTTTATGTTGAGGAGAACAAAGTAAATTCAAATAAAATTCATACAGGTTCAGAACAACTTGAAACTGAGTAAATTATATTATTTGTATTGTGTGCATTGTGTATTTGTATTGTGTGTAAACTGAAACTATAATATTTAAATTTTTGAATTTAAAATCTCATCATATAATGGCAGGATCGCATAATAGGCAACTAGTGCACATGCTTTATCTTTAACTATTAACGTTAATTTAAGACACAAATAACTGTGTTGACGAGGAGACAGGCATTTTGACACATAACTATGTGTATTCGAACGATTAAACACAAGGCGCGAAAAATAACTCTTAGTTTAGTCAGGCGCTGTACGAGCCAAAATGAATTTTGCCCCACTGCTAAATGTCCCTGAACAGTTAAATTAGTTTTTAAACTACAATGCTTAAAATGCATTTAAATTAAAAGCTTAGGCCTACTACATCATGACGCGCAAAATGAATTTCTCAACCCATAAGCGAATATAGGCCTATAGAGTTTGTTCAAAAACAAAAAGCAATATACATCTATCAAGTTAAAAATCTAACTAACCTAAAATCTGAGGGGATGATGACGCTGTTTTTATCTGCTCATGTGTCCGGTCCATTTGCGGTTCCACAACTCCCACTCCATCATCAGCTTTAGTAAAATAAACTAGCTGTGGAATTTAGTGACTAACTCATGTTTCCCCTCTCTCCTCATTGTTTTCTCTCGCTATTTTTTTTAGAATAGTTGACATTTTTACTTATCGAAGATTGCTCTTTGCATGACCATTTCTAGATTACACCAGAGCAAAGTGAAGAGAGGTAAATGCAGACATTAGGCGCAGCGATCACCTGATATGTGCACAGTTCTTTCAAAAGTAAAATATATAATAAATGAATTTGATTGGTAAACCAAATTCAAATGTGACGTTTTAATCTCTAATGGTAATGCATGGAATTTACGAAAAAACTCTAAAAAGTGAGGGGCATGGTGGGGCTTTGGCGATCGGCGCTACTGATGTTTGTCAATCTACTCCACAGCCAATCACGGGCCCCCTCCTTGCTCGGGCCCCGGGGCCTAGCCCAATAGTTAATGCGGCCCTGGTATATCTGTGTTGTTATTCAGCGAAACCTCACAGCTTGACTTACAAAGCAAGTTTATAATTCTTTCACTGTATATTATGAAATTTTAAGATAAGATATAAATGTAATCTTAACTATAAGTGATACTGTATATAATTACAGTATTATAGATTTAAGATGAAATATAATTTTCTTCTGAACATTTAATGGCCACCCAGAGTATGTGCTTTTTGTGTACGTGTGGTTTCAGTTGTTCCTACTTGTTTTGTCATTTAAAATCAATTTTAGTACATTTTAGGTGTCATGATTTTTTCATGAAAACATTACGCAGATTTTACACACATTCGTGCATATGTATGCTTAGTGGAAGGGAACCATTGTTACCCACATTCTTCAAAATATCTTATTTTATAAACAGAAGAAAGAAAGTCATGCAAGTTTGAAACAGCTTGATGGTAAGTAGATGATGATAAGTAAATGACAGCATGTTCATACTATGATGCATTAATTCTAATCTAATTCTAATATTGTACAGTAAATATGGACAGTAAATGAATGAGGATGCATCCAGTGCTATGCTAAAAATAAATCTATGCTTGTAGGAAGTGACATGGAAGGGGCAGGATGAGCTATTCATAAAGCGCTACTGACTTACAAAATACTCTACATATAGGAATTGCTGAAAAGTAGCCTAAAAAAACTAAAAAAAAACTAAAAGTACAACTAAAATAAAGTAAAAAAAAAAAAAAAAAAAAAAAAACAAGTTTTACTTCATTTAAACCTTCTGGCTATCTTGTCTGTAAGGGTTCCATTGTAAGTACATTACTATAAATGCATTTTATCTCCCTTTAAAGTTAACTGTAGCTTCTCTCAACTGTGGAACAGAGAACCTCAGTCCTTGACATTTCACTTCCTAAAACTACATCATATTATCCTTAACTCTTAAAAGTTTCACAAATGATTCACTGGAAATGAACAGTATGTAGATTAAGGTTGACTATTGATTAACTACTTGTTTAGCACAAGGTCAACCGATTCCCAGACTGCTTGACATCATCTTTATTACGGGTGTCTGTCAGTGAGAAGATCAATGGTGGGAAGAGGGTGAATCATGTTCTCTTCACCCGGGAGGCGCCATACATGCCGTTTCATTCAAAGCATGTCTGCACCAAATAAAACGCTTTCTAGGGAGCCAAGAGAGTGAAATACAGTTGGCTTTCACAACTCTTAACACTGTGACTGCTGCTTCATTCAGCTAAAACAAGCAACTGTTCCATTAAGGGAATACCTGTTCCTACCCTAAAAACTGGTAAATTAGTGCTAGCTCAGATCCAGGCCCCCATCATTCTGGTCACACTTTTAGTTCTGTGGTCCCCATCTAGCCCTTTGTAACACATGAAATTGTTAATTTCCCTCTCACCTCTCCTTTGCACTCTTTAATCTTTCCATTCAGTAATAAGCTTTCCATTAATGCCCTCTGAGGACAAGTGCAATGCACGTGGGCCCAAATTTGCTCTTAAAGAGCAGGTCATATGATATTTAAAAAGTGTCCTAATATTGTGTTGGAGTCCCCTACAAGGACAAGTTTAAATGCAGGTTTAAATGCATCTAAGATCAGAAAACATTGTAATTTTACAACATTGTTGTAATTGGTCTTTCCGTATACATTGCGTGTCGTAAACGAAACACCCATTACCATAATTAATTTAATTTGTTCCGTAGGGTTACTTGTAAACAAAGATGCTATAAGGTTACAAAAATGGCATCGATATTACCTTATCAATTCGAGCCCGAGTCCGAGGATGATACCGATGCAGTCGCTCAACCGGAAACTCCATCACAAGCATGACATGATCAGGATGTTTCTCAGTGGTAAGATTATTGGTACCTATTGAGCTCTCCATTAAAGTGCAGTCACTGTAATAGTTAAGTAGACTTAAATATATCTCACCCTGTTTGTTTTAGCCCCAGCTGAATGATCATGCGGTGAGGTTCTATGAGTCACCTCTTTAAACACTGTGTAGCGGATGGAAAGTGTGAAATTGATCATTATGCAAGAAACGGGAGCTCTGTTGGAGGTTGTCAAGCCACCAACGATTTGCAATACATAGGGGCTGCTGTTACAGCTTGTAGTAAACTCACTGGTACTGTGATATTCTATAAAACAGCATGTCAATGTCACTTATACAGGAAATGTACAGCACACTTGTTGCTCACAGTTCTCACAACGTTATAAACCAAGCAGTTTCCAGTAGCCATTGATTTCCATAGTAGGGGAAAAATACTATGGAAGTCAATGAAACTATTAGACTAGACTAGAACTATTAAACTACTAGACTAGACACTATTTGGATACCAACTTTCTTCAAAATATATTATTTTGTGTTCAACAGAAGAAAGAAATTCATACAGATTTGGAACAACATGAATGTGAGTAAATAATGAAAATGAATTTTTTTTTTTTGTTGTTGATTGATATAGTTGATTCAGCTATATTAAATACTATTTCTGAATTAAACCCAGTTCATTTAGATGTTACCAGTTTTAGGTTACAACTTTTGAAGTGTACATTAAAAACAGTATGGCAAAGGTTGTATTATAGTAGATTTTCGAGGTGTGTATAGTGTTTTTAAACTTTTTCAGGTGCATTAAAAGGAAAATATCCTAT
>NW_015632550.1:568313-572201 GCF_001515625.1 Sinocyclocheilus rhinocerous
AAGTATATTTAATTATGTGATATAATGTTATTATACCAACCTACTGTAATTGAACTACCAACATCTGCTTTGTACCTTAAAATGTAACGCGGGTGGCAAAACAGAAAAACACATGATGAATCAGAGTTAATCATCAAGTGGCCTGTCCATAAAACAAGCCCAATACACTAGGGTAGACTGGGGGCAATTGTAAAATGTTTTATATTTTCCTTCATATTGTCAGACTCTGTTTCTGTCTTGTGTTGTGTTTAGTTCCCCACGTGCTCCATGTTATGTTTATGCCCTTATTTGGTCTTCCTGTTCCTATTCCTTGTTTAGGTTAATTTGTCCCAGGTGATTCCTATGTTTATTATGTCATGATTTCCAGGTGTTCCCCATTTAGTTCAGAGTACTTAAGTCCTGTGTTTTTCATTGTTTTTTCATCCAGTATTGAATGTCATCAACAGAAGAAAGAAATTCATACAGATTTGGAACAACATGAATGTGAGTAAATAATGAAAATGAATTTTTTTTTTTTGTTGTTGATTGATATAGTTGATTCAGCTATATTAAATACTATTTCTGAATTAAACCCAGTTCATTTAGATGTTACCAGTTTTAGGTTACAACTTTTGAAGTGTACATTAAAAACAGTATGGCAAAGGTTGTATTATAGTAGATTTTCGAGGTGTGTATAGTGTTTTTAAACTTTTTCAGGTGCATTAAAAGGAAAATATCCCTGCTTTGTACCTTAAAATGTAACGCGGGTGGCAAAACAGAAAAACACATGATGAATCAGAGTTAATCATCAAGTGGCCTGTCCATAAAACAAGCCCAATACACTAGGGTAGACTGGGGGCAATTGTAAAATGTTTTATATTTTCCTTCATATTGTCAGACTCTGTTTCTGTCTTGTGTTGTGTTTAGTTCCCCACGTGCTCCATGTTATGTTTATGCCCTTATTTGGTCTTCCTGTTCCTATTCCTTGTTTAGGATAATTTGTCCCAGGTGATTCCTATGTTTATTATGTCATGATTTCCAGGTGTTCCCCATTTAGTTCAGAGTACTTAAGTCCTGTGTTTTTCATTGTTTTTTCATCCAGTATTGAATGTCAGTATATGTCTACCACTCCTGCTACTTGTGTTTTCCTGGTTCCCTAGATGTCATTAAAATCTCCTTATTGATCTACTCCTCGTCTCCTCGTTCCTCGCTCCACGCTCCAACACCGTAGCAACTGTGACAGATATCTCACAGACTACTTGAAATACACTATTCATCGTTTGATACAAGAAACAATTATAGGCGCAGTAATTAATAAGTGAAGTGAAAGTGACATGGCCAAGTATGGTGTCACATACTCAATAGTTTGTGCTCTGCATTTATTCCATAAACACACAGGTGCACACACACACACAGCAGTGAGTAGTGAACACACACACACACACATACACACATGTTGGTATTGGTGGTTTACGGGGACTCTCCATAGGCATAATGGTTTTTATACCATACAAACTGTATGTTCTATCGCCCTACACCAACCCTACACCTAAACCTACCCCTCACAGAAATCTTTGTGCATTTTTAGATTTAAAAATAAACAACATTTAGTATGTTTTTAAAGCCGTTTGAATTACGGGGACACAGGTAGTGTCCTCATAAACCACCTTTGTAATACCTGTGTCATATCCATGTCATTATACAAATTTGTGTCCTCATAAACCACCCTTCATTTACTCCTCCCACCTACAATACCTGCCGGTACCGAGACTCAAACCCTTTGGGTTACAAGTCCGACTCTCTAACCATTAGGTTAGGACAATTATTAAATTAAATGCAAGATGTCAGAGTGTCACAACTGCCCCCTTAGTGGGGGTGATTTGGGGGCAATTGTAACACTGAAAAATAAGTCATATTAAACCACTGTATCTCAAATAAAAGCCTACCTCAGAGTAATCACTTTACTGCTGTAGTATCTAGTAATTTTACTCAAGGTTTTTTTTTTTTTGTATATGGTTTAAATTCTTTCAGATGTCAGGCATCATATGCATTAAAAAAACAAAAGTCTGTTTCCATTTTTGCAGAAGACTAGGCAACTATACACCAAAGTGTAAGCAAAAGCCCAGATAGTAAGATCAGATTTCCAGATATCGGACCACCACTTCAGGCTCACCGTCGGACCACCATCATTGCCTGATCATTGAGCTGGATTAAATCTTATTTAACACAGCCTAATTCAATTTGGTTTCATATACCAAAGGCTATACTTAAAAGAGTTGGTGGGTTAGAATTTTTGTTAAAATGCGATTTTGAGATTTCTAAACTGCCTGTTAAGCTTTCAAATTTCCACAAACAAAAATTGCAATACTGGAAAATGATATTTACCCACAACTTTACACCACGTGGAGTCACCTTGTGGAATAATAGAACTATTACAATAAATAGGAAGGTGCTATTTAAACCAGAATAGTTTTAGAAAAAAGTTCTTTATGTTGTCGATTTGATATATGAAGATGGTTAGTTAATTCAATATAATGCATTAATGGAGAAATTTGTGATAGAGTGTTCCTTTAGAGAATATAATACTGTGTGTAGAGCCATCCCTCTTGCACTAAAACAGTTAATACAAACTACTCACACTACTAATATATTCTGATTTAAAGAACTATTTAGATCAGGGTCAGATGCACCATTCCCTAAATAATTAAAATGTGGAGACCAAATATACCACCATAATGAATATTTGTCATAACATCTTTATGTTCTATGGGTTTAATGAATTTGCAGACAATGTAGTTATCTGTAACTGTCATATAACTGTATTTTCATTGTCTTAGAGGAGAGTGCCATTGAATGTTTAACTAATATGAAGTGGGTTTTCATTAAAAAAAAAACTAACTAAAATCAGAACTGAAAACAAACTCTGGATGAAAAACAAACAAACAAACAAACAAAAAAACCTCCCACCCATACAGAAGTCACATAGATTGAAATATATTAATAATAAATACATTTTCATATATTTAAATATCTTAAACTTAAATAGAAGAATATATATTTTATACAATATATGTAAATATATTTTGAAATATGTTTAAAAAATATATTTAAATATTTGATTTTGGCCGCTTTTTAATATTTTTCACATATATTAAACATATGTAAATATATTTTTATCGGAAATATTTACATATATTTGTTTCCTTTATATGTAAATACATTTAGATATCAGACTATATAAATATATTAATTTGCAATATATGTCCATATATTAATTTCTAATATTTGTTAACACATTACATTTATGAATATATAAATATATTAGTTCCCCTTCAGGAACTCGAGCTGCGTCGAGAATCGCTTTGGGAACGCCCCTGCGTGACCGTGTTCTGAAGCACGTGTACAATCAGCCCAATGGAGCAGCGAGACGTCACGAGCGGGGTGACGTAAGCACCAGAAAGTATAAAAGCGCATCCGGCAGAGCGCAAGTCAGCTTCTGCTCTTCAGTAGCGCTCTGTGTATGTGTCAGTCCTATTTATTGTTGTCTGTCAGCACAAGCATTCATATCATGTCAAAAAAAGCAAAGTCAAAGTCTATGGCGAGCGAACGGCATTACAAACGTTGTGTTCCTCCCTGCCCACGATATCTGGCGGCGGGGGATACACACGATCTGTGTGTTGTTTGTTTAGGAGCGGAGCATGCACGGACAGCTCTCGAGGGAGCTGATTTTCATGACTGCGAGTTGCTCTCACTGCGCGTGCTTCGCTCTCGCCTGCCCGTGTTTGATGAGAGCGGCCAGGCTCCCGATCCCGCTGGCAGCGGTCCCGTGGGGATCGCAAGTGGATTTAGCGGAGGGATCCGAGACGGGCTCGTCCTTTTCTCGGTCCTCACCCGCTAGATCCGCGGCTC
>NW_015632550.1:572282-572889 GCF_001515625.1 Sinocyclocheilus rhinocerous
GGGATCGCAAGTGGATTTAGCGGAGGGATCCGAGACGGGCTCGTCCTTTTCTCGGTCCTCACACGCTAGATCCGCGGCTCCCTTTCAGGGTTCGGAAGCCCACCGGTTTCTTCCCACCGGAGAGAGAGCCAGACACTTCATCTATCTTCCTCTGAGGAGTTGGATGTGATGAGTGTCGAGACAGAGGAGACTCGCCACCACAGTCACTCGCGTATGAGGAGCTCGTGGAGGTTGTGACTCATGCTGTAGCCAAATTAAATATCAATTGGCCAGCCGAGAAACAGGACGCTCGTCCTAAAAGCAAATTAGATGAGCGTTTCCTGAGAGTTCTGGCCTTTTCGGCGACGCAGTCAACACTGTCATCGAGAGGTTTCAGGAGGCGAGGAAGCAAGCGGCAGCGTTTCAACGTTTCCTCCCTCGTCGCTCCCAGGCCCATGGGGCTAACTAAGTGGTCCTGACGTCACCATCGACAGGCCCCTGAAGGCAGACCCACCTGGGGAGGAAAGGATAACACCTCAGTATACGGTGCCCGATCCTCCTCAGTGCTCTCACGGAGAGTCACTGATACCCCTGCCACCCTCGGTGCTTCAGGGCTCAGTGAGCTCCA
>NW_015632550.1:573008-573280 GCF_001515625.1 Sinocyclocheilus rhinocerous
ATCCGCTTCAGGGCACCGAACTGGCTCCTCTAATAATACCAGAGGCCAGCCTCGAGAGGCTGGTTCCCTTAGTAGATTTTTTGGCAGCGTGGAAACTTGTCTCAAATGTCTCAAAATGGGTCCTGCAGATTGTAGAGAAAAGTTACAGAATCCAGTTCAGTTCTTGTCTCGTTTCAACGGGGTCATCCCCACACTAGTGGGCCCCAAGCAGGCTCTGGTAATGGAACAAGAAGTAGATACTCTCTTGAGGAAGGGGGCCATAGAACGTGTTC
>NW_015632550.1:573424-576793 GCF_001515625.1 Sinocyclocheilus rhinocerous
TTGTCGGTGGGCTCGCTCGTGTCGGCCGGTTGGAGGAGTGGAGGAGATGCCGATCCACGTAGTACTTCTGATATTACTGACTTGAACTTAACGTTAGATAATTTAAGTCGGGACAAAGATGAAAGGTGTAAATAAAAGTGTGGTTAATCCAGCGATTTAAAAAAATTTAAAATGGAAGATATTCCGAACTCTCAATCAATCTAGAATAGTTTGGGATCCTAAAGCTAAAATGAAGGGTCTCTTAGGTGGTCACCTAAACATAAGAAGTATTAAATCGAAAAGTGATCAAGTTCATCATCTCTTACTCAACTCAAATTTAGATTTCCTTTGTTTATCAGAGACTTGGCTTCACGAAAATGTTCCTACTGCAGTAGTTCAGGTGCCTGGTTTTAATGTTTTTAGAAAGGATAGAGAAGGCTCCAAAGGAGGTGGAGTAATGATATATATAAAGGATACCATCCCCTAGGGGGAATCCGCTTCGCATGATCAAGGTCAAGCGGCGATGCTTACGTGCCTTGGACATGTGGAAGAAACATTGGTTCCTGGTTCAAGGCCATTTTAAGACTTTATTGAAAGAATGCAATTTTAACAAGGAGGTAATTATCATGGGTGATTTTAACATTAATTGGGAAGATAAATCTATTAGGAAAAATCTTAAGCAGATAACTGATAGTTTTGATCTTAAACAATTAATTAGTGGACCTACTCGAATAACTAATTCTACTAAAAGTCAAATTGATCTAATATTTACTAATAGACCTGAGAGAATTTTGAAATCCTGTAATATGTTAACTGGTCTGTCTAACCATAATATGATTCTGGTAACTAGGAAACTAACTAAGAAGAGGTTTAGCTCATTTGTTAAGAAATGTGAATCCTTTGGGATACCAAAGAATAAACAAGACAAATTTAAAGGTGCTATTCAGCAGATAGAATGGGAAAATATATTATTGGGTATTGACTACGAGGAAGATAGTGAAATTTTCTAAAACCATTAGTCTTTATACAAACGTACACTTAAAGTCTTCAATAAGAAATCGGTACATTATCATCATTGTCTAATACTGAAAAAATATAATTTGTTAAGTTGGGAAAACATGATTAAGTATGCAAATGTATGCTTGATGTATAAAATTATTTATTGTTTATCTTCTCCCCCTTAGTCAGTTAGTTAGTATTAGAACAACTGATTATCGTTCTACAAGAGGTGCATTAAGAGGAGACTGTATCATACCGCTTAGACGAAGTAATTTTAGTCAGTCTGCTTTTTCTGTCAAAGCTGCACGAGAATGGAATACTAGTCCGACAACTATACGAGATCTAGACACATATGCTTTATTTAGGGTTCAGTTGAAGAATTGGTTAATTCGTACTCAGATTTGTCAACACTAGAATTTTATTTTTATTAGAAATTTATTTTTATTTATTTGCTAGCTATCCTATTATTGATTGTGTCTTGTTTGCATTGTCTTTATTTGATCCCATTGTTTTTTAATAGAATACTGTATGATTTGAACTATGTAATTATACAATTTTTTAGTATGTATTTTTAATTACATTTTATTTTAGGGTGACTTGTAATCTTGTCCAGGGACTACGGATGTAAAATAGCCTTTGGCTAATTCTGGTACATTTACAGGAATGTTTTATTAATGTACAATATCCCTGTCAACTAAATAAATAAATAAAACGAGATCTAGACACATATGCTTTATTTAGGGTTCAGTTGAAGAATTGGTTAATTCATACTCAGATTTGTCAACACTAGAATTTTATATTTGCTAGCTATCCTATTATTGATTGTATCTTGTTTGCATTGTCTTTATTTGATCCCATTGTTTTTTAATAGAATACTGTATGATTTGAACTATGTAATTATAAAATTTTTTAGTATGTATTTTTAATTACATTTTATTTTAGGGTGACTTGTAACATCTTGTCCAGGGACTACGGATGTAAAATAGCCTTTGGCTAATTCTGGTACATTTACAGGAATGTTTTATTAATGTACAATGTCCCTGCCAACTAAATAAATAAATAAAAAAAGTAAAATAAAGCATTATGGTCAGTTTACACTGCAACAAAAAATTATTAAAAAAAACATGCTTATTTTGTTTTGGCAGTGTGAATAGGCTTTTAGGTGCTTTGGAAAACAAAACAAAAAAACAGTAAATATATAAATATATATATATATATATATATATATATATTTTTTTTTTTTTTTTAAGCAATTAACATTAAATTCTTAAATCTTAAGTGATTCTTACTACTGTCCAGTTCATGACATTGCCCCTTACTCTATTCTTGCAATATTCAAGTGTTCATGTCCCTGAGTAATATCTGCATCCACCTAAGTCAGAAGAGAGCACATAATATGCTAGTAGACAGCTATCCATATGAGAGAGAGGTATTGTGTGAAGGGTGGATCTGGAACTGACTTCTGTACAGGTTGTCATAACATTGATTATCTGTCTTCACGAACTGCCCTGAAATACAATTCAAACACTAACAATGATTGTTTTAAATGTAACGTGAGGCTCTTGCATTCAAAATGTTCATTTTGGCCTCTACAGCTCATTTTGGTGGTGAAGTGTGCAGGAAATTCTGCCTGACTGAAATGTAATCTTTGGTGAACAGTCTTCAAGAGTGCAAATAAAACTTTAAGATTTAAGTAACTTTCAGACTTTCGCGTGAGGTTTCCACAAGCAACAAAGTCTACTTGAACAAACACTTCACTTCGTTTAAAGTTTAGAAAATAATATTTAAACAACTAAATGGATCTATATCATTTTACCTCAGACTGCAACCCAGACCACTTCACGTGCTAATAAACTACCAGGAAATTATAAAATTAAACATTGGGAACTTAATAACTTTACAATACAAAACATTATAAGTCTATAGTTACATTTAATGTTAGATCGGCAAATTGACTAATAAAAAAATTCACCTTCACCTTCCATCCAGCTTGGCAGATCATAACCTTTACAGACTGTTAAAGGGGTCATATGATGCTGCTAAAAAGAACATTATTTTGTGTATATATAGGAACAATTTGTAGAGCCAACAATATATAGTATACAGTGTCAGGTTTATTAGAAATAAACAAACTAGAGCATAGGTGAAATGCAGAAAAGAGAAACAGTAATATGGAAAACATCTTAATATACCAGAATTCACATTTTTAGATTTTCAGATGCATGATGATATATTGTGAAAAATGCATATGAAGTTATTTAATAAGCTTTCTCAGATTACCTGTGTTTCCTATATCTCTGTCAGCAGCTCCCATTAGAAATTTTCTTGGAACTTCCCCTCTGTTTTAGAGGGTTTTTTTTCTGACGCTCCTGAAATCACAGTACAATTTTT
>NW_015632550.1:580414-581940 GCF_001515625.1 Sinocyclocheilus rhinocerous
TCCATCCAGCTTGGCAGATGATAACCTTTACAGACCGTTACAGTTTGAAGTGAGGCACGTTCACAGTACTTTGGTTCTGTTTTACTGTTATTCATTTTAATTTCAAGGAATTTTTTTATTATCATCTGTGTCTCATTTCGAATTATGTTGGACCCCTCTGTAGGTTGTTGTGTATAAAGTGTCCTCAGTGCAGAGTTAAACAAGATGACCTTGTAGGACATACAGGAAATATTTGATTTATTTTTTTAATATTAGATAAACTTTTGAATGTTACTACTTACTAGTCAGATGGTTCATAGCGCCTTGGAGATGTTCTTTAACAGGAGATCCGCTCCAGCTCTGCAGCATGGCCATCAGCATGGAAGAATATAGGAACAATTTGTCACAGAGCCAACAATATATAGTATACAGTGTCAGGTTTATTAGAAATAAACAAACTAGAGCATAGGTGAAATGCAGAAAAGAGAAATAGTAATATGGAAAACATACAAAAAAATCTTAAGATAACAGAATTCGCATTTTTTGATTTTACAGATGCATGATGATATATTGTGAAAAATGCATATGAAGTTATTTAATAAGCTTTCTCAGATTACCTGTGTTTCCTATATCTCTGTCAGCAGCTCCCATTAGAAATTTTCTTGGAACTTCCCCTCTGTTTTAGAGGGTTTTTTTTCTGACGCTCCTGAAATCACAGTACAATTTTTTATCAATATTAGTTTACAATGAAAAATCACTGTGTTTGAAACACAGTGGTTTAAATAGTTTCAGTCCATTTTAGCCAGCATGTAAGTGACGTCACCGATAGACTCTACAGTGCAGACTTTTAGGTTAAATTAATTAGCTTACTTCCATTTATCTATTGACAAATTACCAGCAAAACATTTACAAAGCTATCAAAACCGCTCATCTACACATAAGATGTGATTAAAAGCCCAAACTTTCATTAATAAGAGGTCAAATCTATAGTTAGCCTACCTCTTATAGTTACCCTGTATAGTTAGTTAACGGTTGTGATGCTAACGGTCTTTTTCCGAAGACACTAAACCATTTCTGTAAAGTAAATATTGAACAGAAACGTGTCATTTACATGTAAGAAAGTGCCAGGAAGAGTTGTATGTTTTATTTCTAACTCCCTCCGCTCCAGTTTAAGTGCGACTGGAATGTTCAACGCGCGTGCCCATTAAAACACGTCAAAGTTACCAGCGTTTATTTAAGTAGTACATAAAAGTCAGATAAAATGTCCTGAAACTTGATAACGTATTGTTTAAGTGGAGAGTAGGCCTACATCAAACTGTAAATTCAATGAGAATATGAAAGCAGTATTGCAAAACATAGGCACAATATGTAATTTTCGCTGCTAGAGAGAATTTCCGCTCCGTTATGTGAGGAAAAAAAGCAGCGCTGTTTTATCATACTAGATACGTTTGAAAGTTCTGTTATAATGCTACTCTGTGCGGTCATCACCGGTCTATTAAAACGCACAACATATTAAAGCGTCTTTGGTGTTTCCATGTTTTCTACAA
>NW_015632550.1:582088-605409 GCF_001515625.1 Sinocyclocheilus rhinocerous
CGGAAATTGAGGGGTTATGACGTCATTGGCAGGCGACACAATGACACTATAGACACGGTCCGTGTCACTAGTTAAAATAGCTTATTTCTCTGGATTTAAACATTGTTCAAAACATTTGGGATAATGTAAGTACACAAGTCAGCAAAATATATAACACTGTTCTAGTGGTTTTTGGATATTTTAATAAAAAAAATCTTACATATTGTGCCTTTAACAGTGTTTCACATATATGTGAATATATTACCTTTCTGTATGGGCAATAAATGTCCAAACAGCGATTCTATCACAGCATTTATAGTGTTATATCTTGTGCATCATTTACATTTAGCATTTGATGTTGATTTGATAGGAAATATTATAATTGTTACTTATTATTGGCATCATTGTACAGATTGAGAATTCATTGCACTGATTTTAAATTCAGTTGAGGTATCTGACATAATATGACATAGTATTGATATTTTATATGTAGTGTGTCTTAAGAGCCATATAGGCTAGTTTTTAGATAAATCGCTCAGAGGGGTTTGACCAACCAGTCAGATAGACAAGGTTATTTGTACAAATCATCCAAGCACCCCAATCCCAGCCATTTCTAATATACATTTTGATTAATATGACTAAATATTATTAAATTGTAAGGAAATTGCAGATCCATCTTTGATTGTCAAAAGAATTCCAGGTGCAGTTCCCTCTCAGCCAATTAGATTTCACGTAGCATTTTCATCAGTCAGTCGTGGAAGTCTGATTGGTTGATAACTTTTGACAACTTTTAGTCCAGGTGCGAAAAGAATGAATTTCTATATTGCAAGAGCACAAATTTGTGAGTGCACAGGACGCAGTTTGAGCGCGCACACACTTTGAGCGAGGAGAGATTCGCAATTGCAACGAATGTATGTATACTACCGAAAGCAAACGCTGATGGTCCGCTGCGCGGACGTGCTCCATACATGCACAGTAGATTGGCTTGAACAGTAAACAAACATGTGAACAAACAATTGCCCAGAGTTATTGCACATCTGGCTGTCTTTATATGGTTTGAGTAGCAACGGGCTTCTTCACACAGCCTGCGCATGCACAGTTGGTGCTTTTGCAGGACAAGTACGCGCGGTCACAAAAAATGGGAGGCACGCGGATGTCCGCGCAGAGCCTCCGCGCACACTCTCCGATGACGATTTTTTTACGTCACGCATACCATAGCGGACCCTAGCGGACTCACGCACGCGGAAAGTATACAGCCTGAAATACTCGACGCGTCCGCAAGTTCGCTTGGGTGCGCGCGGCAAATATGACGTCATCGCGGTGTTGGAGGAAGTTCGCTTTGAGTGCGCGCCAACTAATTTCGCGTGGCGGTGTGCACGGCATTTTTTGTAACTTTCCGCGCGGCTCCGCTTCCGAAGATGCACGAGTTCAGGGCGACTCTAGCCAAACATGCTCGTCTGTGTCGCCGTTTGTGTGAAACTGAAGCAGTTTGATGTGAAGTTCAAACTCCATTAGGTGCTTTTTGATGCTTTAAAGGGGTCATATGATGCTTTTTTAAAGATCATTATTTTGTGTATTTGGTGTAACAGAATATGTTGACATGCTTTAATGTTCAAAAAACACATTATTTTTCAAATACTGTACATTATTGTAGGTCCTCTATGCCCCGCCTCTCTCAAACGCTTCATTTTCTACAAAGTCCCTCCTTCCAACAAGCGCAGTCTGCTCTGATTGGCCAGCTGACCCAGTGCATTGTGATTGGCCGAATACCGCCAGCACTCATCGGAAATGTAAACTCGTCGGAAAGGGGTAATTATGGTAAGATTACCCCTTACCATAATCGCGAGCTTCATCTTTCAAAATAAATGTAAAAGACACGACTTCTCACCAGTGATTCCCGATGGTTTTAAAGGACAATTACTCCTCGTTGCCCCCTGTCGTTTCAAAGATTAGTACTACGGCGAACGCGACAAGTATAAAAGCCTCGTCCGTTTGGGAAGGTGCGTGCGCAGTCAGCGGAGGCTCGCGAAGCGGAGCCAGGCAAAAGTATTAATCCCGTTTAGTGCGAGAACAAAGGAAATCGTCATGGCCCCCCCGTGTCAACGGCGCGCCTGGCTGGTCCACACTGACTTCCATAGTATTATTTATTTATTTATTAATATTCATATGGTCCAGCAACTGCAAATGTGCAGAAGAAATAAATTTATACAACTTGAGGGAGAGCAAATTATGTTTGGGTCTATTCCCCAAACAAAGCAACCGTTTGGCCTCGGAATATTTGTATTTTTTGAGGGAAAAAAATTGTGACTGTACTTGTATTTGCCTGCTATATTCTGTGTTTTAAATGGATTTATATTTAAAATTTTGTTTAGGGGTAAGGGTTTGTGTTCAAAACTTTCTAAATAGTGTAATGTAAATGAAATTATTGTGGCTATTCAGATTAAAAATGCCCCAACATATGTGTCATAATGACAAATTTATACCCCAATTTCATGAAAATAAAATTCCCATGCTCTTTGCATCTGTGCATTGAAGCCATTTATTTCCCATTGAAACAACAGAGTTCCTAGTTTGTTGAAAAAGTGATGCCTAGGGTTACATTTAATTAAATTCAATTCAAGTTTATTTGTATAGCGCTTTTCACAATACAAATTGTTGCAAAGCAACTATACTGCAAATTAAGTTTCTACAATATTTTGTGGTAGCTTATCAGTGGTGACTGTCAGTTAATGTACATATGGCAGACATTTACGGAAAAATCAATTAAAGACGTAATCAATTAAAGACGTAATCAAACAGACGATGAACACTATTAACAGCAATTATTATATGATGCAATCAAATAGATAAGTAATAATATTTTGTAACTGATATGGAACCTTTAGCATCTTAATAGGGACAAGCAAGACGCTTTCTTCAGTTTATGATGTCTTCTGAGTGAGACAGGTTGAAACGTGGCATGTACAACCCACCCAGCACCACACGTCATTTGGATGTCGTTTTTTGGGCTAAATCAAGTCGGCCCGTCATGGACTTCTTTTAGCCCGTTTAAAATTGGTCTTTGTTTGGTCCGTCAGATTTGGTCTAAATTTAGCCCAAAAATCGATGTTGAAAATTGGCCTTTGTTTGGTCTGCCGGATTTGGTCCAAATTTAGCCCAAAAATCGACGTTGAAAACTGGGCTTTGTTTGGTCCATCTAATTTAGTCAAAATTTTGCATTTCGGACCACAAATAGCTCTAATATAGCCATGAACATAAATGTAGCAAGTGAAGAAATAGATTGTAGGAATAGTTTCAAGTTATGTGTCACCGCACAACCTGCGCATCCCATAGATTATTTGTTATTAAGAACTTACATTCGCAAACCATATGTAAATATACTGTATATTTGGCATGGCAGAAATTGCCCCTAGTGGGTTATATCTCGTTGAAAATGCTTGTGCTGTGTAGTACACCTATTAACAATCATTTATTTAATATGCCTATAATGCATCCATAAAAACATATTAAACATCGCAGTAGTTCAAACACCATAATAAACCACAGCATTTATATAGCCTAGCCGTATTAATAAATTCACATTAATTACACCCATACAGGAATGTAGCACCGTTAAATATATTTTCAAAATACATTTTAAAAATACATAAAACATAAAGCTTCAAAATTGTTCCTCATGATACATGTGTAAATATGTGTACGAAAAAATATATTCCTATATATATGCCTTACTTTTTAATCAATGTTTTTTCAATGTTATTTCTACACCACGTTTACCATTTCTAAAGCTATTATATGATATGATATGATATATGATATGATATGATATTTACGTAAATTCTGCGTGACTTCTACGTGCTTTAATGGGCGCGCGCGCTAAACTGGAGCGGAGGAAGTCACCATGGAAACGGGGCGCCAGCTCATCTGTCAAGCAGCAACTCCGTCTCTCACTGTTGTTTTCACTAATTTCAGGTAAGTTTAGTCTCTGAAATTACACAAATAGTACATACAAGCGTTCCTGACACTTTCTTTCATGTAAATGACACGCTTCCATTGAATATTTACTTTATAGAAATGATTTAGTGTCTTCGGAAAAAGTCTGTTAGCATCTCAACCATAAGGCTAACTATAAGAGGTAACGTTAGGTTAACTATAGACTTGAGCTCTTGTTTCTGAAAGTTTGAGCTTTTAATGTCATCTTATGTGTAGATGAGCGTTTTTTACACACTGAACAAAATTATAAACGCAACACTTTTGTTTTTGCCCCCATTTTTCATGAGCTGAACTCAAAGATCTAAGACTTTTTCTATGTACACAAAAGGCCTATTTCTCTCAAATATTGTTCACAAATCTGTCTAAATCTGTGTTAGTGAGCACTTCTCCTTTGCCAAGATAATCCATCCACCTCACAGGTGAGGCATATCAAGATGCTGATTAGACAACATGATTATTGCACAGGTGTGCCTTAAGCTGCCCACAATAAAAGGCCACTCTAAAATGTGAGCCTAAGGCACACCTGTGCAATAATCATGCTGTCTAATCAGCATCTTGATATGCCACACCTGTGAGGTGGATGGATTATCTCGGCAAAGGAGAAGTGCTCACTAACACAGATTTAGACAGATTTGTGAACAATATTTGAGAGAAATAGGCCATTTGTGTACATAGAAAAAGTCTTAGATCTTTAAGTTCAGCTCATGAAAAATGGGGGCAAAAACAAGTGTTGCGTTTATAATTTTGTTCAATGTATATGCATAGAGGAGCAACAATAATGTACATTATGTGGAAAATAATGTGTTTTTTTAACCTTAAACCGCATAAACACATTGAATTACACCAAATAATGTTATTTTTAGCAACGTCATATGACCTCTTTAAAACAGGTTTTGATCTTTCATGGTAAACACATATTGATACCACTTGTTCTGTGATTTCAGAAGCGTCAGAAAAAAAACCCCTCTACAACACAGGAGAAGTTCCTGATTGTAACATTTCTGAAGAGAGCTGCTGACAGAGATATAGAAAACACAGGTGATCTGAGAAAGCTTATTAAATAACTTTATATGCATCTTTCACAATATATTTTGCCTATATCACCATGCATCTGTAATTTTCTATTTACATTCTGTTATTAAATCATTTTTTTGTATGTTCTGTAAATTATTATTTTTCTTTTCTGCATTTCTCCTCTGCTATAGTTTATTTATAATAAACCTGGCATTATATAATAAATATTGTTGACTCTGTGATTGTTTCAGGTTGTTTATGTTCCTAGATACTTCCATGCTGATGGCCGTGCACTAGAGTTGGAGCGTATCTCCTGTTGAAGAACATATCTAGACATTATGAACCATATGACTAGTAAGTAATACCTCAAACATTCACTACCTAAAGTTTAAGGGTCAGATTTGTCATGTATTTGAAAGAAGTCTTTTATGCTCACCACCATGGGCGACATTGGGGGGGCAATTGCAACATAAATATCTGTTGATTTCTTGAATGCAATGGCCAATCAGAAACGTTTTTGTCAGAATTCACTCACCGCTGAAAGCGCCACAGTTTTTAAGTGCAGCTTTGCACGCTCGTGAATCATCTCATGACTAAGTGCAGACGCGATGTAAATAAGAGATTCATTGTGCAGTTTAGAAAGCTTCATTGATTATAACGGAATTTTGTAAGATCGCGATGAACGAAGATGAGTGACGCTTTTTAGTGATAAAGGGAGCGCGCACTTTGCACACTTTCTAGGGTATAATCCATTCAGAATTTGACAAAGACAATGATATAAAAGAGCTGTAGACAGTTTATTCTATATGGCAAAACCCTCAACTTGAAATCAACTTCTATATACATATTCATTATATTAATAAACTGTATATTGAATTTGATATTTTAATAGCATCTTAATACATTAAGCCATGTTAAGTGTTTATGTTTTTTTACAGTAGGAAGACGCTTAGCGAGAGACTTTGCGCATTGCGTTCATATTCTGCTGTTCTGTGGCCACGGATTTGCGGGTCTTATCTTTCTATCGCAGAAACCCATATGTTATAGTAAGGTCTTGTCTTTTTCTTGCAGGACCCTGTATGTTATAGTACTAATTTAGTTTTAATCGTTTAATCACCACCACAGCTTCTTGTCTCCATTGGCAACACGCGCAATTTGTGTCGATTGCAAGAGATGTCGCAGGTATTGGAGAGTGCAAGTGGCGATTGCAAGTGACTTCGTAATTTAGTTTATTTTGTCTTGTCTTCACCACCTGGCTACTGTTGTAAAATGTTGAGAGATTCAAACAAAAAGAATAAATAAATAGAACAAAATAAAAAAAATAAAACTGCAAGTGACGTCGCTAGTGGAAGCCAAGTGTCTGAGAGTGCAAGTCTGAGAGTGCAAGTCTGAGAGTGCAAGTGCAAGTCTGCAGCCAGACCCTTTTGAAAGCTAGTCCACCGTTTACTAAATGGAGGCAACCTCTTTAAGTTATTCTTGACTGTGTTAGAGTGACTGCTTTGATGCGTTGCAATACGGTAGGGCATTGTTTTGATGCTTACATCAGAAAAAAAATATTTTGCTTTTATTTATTTATTTCATGTACTGTATATATATATATATTCCCATTCTTTTTTCTTGCCCCCCTTGTCACATGATCCTTCAGAAATCATGCTTTGCGAAAACAAGAATAAATTACATTTTACAATATATTCACATAGAAAACAGTTATTTTAAATAATAATATTTCACAACATTACTGTTTTTATTTATGATCAAATAAATGCAGTTTTCTTGGTGAACATAAGAGACTTATTTCAAACTTATAAAAAACTGACCACAAACTTAAATAACACAAGGGATTCGAATATTAATCCATTTATTCTAATAAAATCCAAGAAGCTCTTAAAAATATTAACATAAATAGTAATTTTTTCCTCTGGTGATTTGTATTGTATACCCAGAATGCAATGCACAGTGACGTAGATTCCCATTCTCTATCTCCAAGCTACACACTCTCACACCGTGTCTACACTGGATGCGACAAAGTGACATAAGAATAACAAGAATAAATGAAAATGCATCTGTGACTTAATGCTGCTTCTTATTTTTCAGTGGGTTGAAAGTTCTCATCTTTGTGCATTTTCAGATGTTGTGCATATTTATGAATCAAAATGTTTAACTTTAACTTTGTTTAACTTTTTAACATCATAATATTGGTTGTCTTCTTTCTCTTTTTTTTTAGAGTTTAGCTCCAACCCCAATTAAGCAGACCTGAGCAGCTGATCAAGGATCACCAGAAACTCTGCAGAACGTTGGTCCTCCATGCCCAGGACTGGACACCAGTGTTGTAAGTCATCAATCTAGCAGTCATCCTACCTCTCATGTATTGTCATGTTCAGAATATATTGCAGGAGATCTCAACATTGTCTCTCAAGGTCCACTTACATGCAGAGTTTTGCTCCAACCTAGTGCAGTGCACCTGAACCTTATATGAAGTTCTGAAGCACAAAACTTAAGAGATAATTCGCTACAAAATGACATGTGATAGATTTTAAAACACAAACCAATATTATATTTCAGCATAAATATACATCACTAAACAGGTAATGTCTAATCTAGCAAATATTTATTTATGACTGAAATCTTGCACATACATGTAACAAAGTATTTATCATAATGTGCTGTAAATAGCATTAAAAAAAGATATCAGTTTTACTGTTGTGCATAAATGCCAGTCGTGATGTTGTACAAGGAGGACGGAAATAGTCACCAGTGTGTAGTAAGCCACTGTCCTTACCAGTGCCTGAATTTGTGTACACAATATATTAATTCACAACCTAGCGAACTATGGAGCTGATTGAGACGTACCCTCTGTATGACAGTGGACCTTGAGGGCCAGAGTTGAGAACCCCTGACATACTGATTAGTTAATAATCACTCATGAAGAACGAGTACACTTTAATTTGTACAGAAATATGCAATAGTTGACTCATATTCAGTGACGCTATTATCTTTTTTCCCCCTTTTGTTTGTGTCAATCACAGCTAAATAAAACCAAAGGCCATTCAGCCACAGGTCACTGCATCTTTTGCTGTGTAAGTTCATTTTTTGGAATGTCAAATACATTCTCAGTATTTATATTTGGTTTGGTTTTTATAACCGTTTTAGAGTCACTGATCCTTTTAACATTTCAGCAGCTGACTTTTTTTAGTACTTGCATAGTAATTTTAATTGTACCACATTTGCAATGCATATATAGTAGGGCTCCAGACTAACTTTTGAGAGCAGTGGCACCAGAAGCAGATTTGGTAGCGCTGGGGGTGGTGTGTGGGCGGTATTAAAAATAAAGATAATTAAATCATAAAATGATTTTAGTTTTGCATTAATAAGTGTATTTACTAGTAAGATTACACATTTATTTCTTGGTAATGCACATTTGACAGTAAAACACTGAGCTTGAGTTGGGAAGCACAAAATTTACTTTTATTAACAACAGTAACGTGCAAAATGTAAGTTTTATATAGAAAATTAACATATTCTACTCTTATTAAATGTACCATTATTCTTCTGTAGTATTATACGGAACTGACCAACAACTTCAGTGATTATAAAAGGAGCTCTCTTGCTTTATGTGTGATTCAGTCAGAGAAGTTTGTTTTTCAAGGCACTTTGTGACTTTTCTTACTTCATACACAAAAAAAAGCTAAACTTTTACAAAAATTGATTTCTTGTTGAGTTAAAATTTTATGATAGTGATTTTATCATTTCAAAATATAAAGTAAAAAGTAGAAATGAATGACTAATAAGCCTATAAGTGTTCATCTGCTGCCATCTACTGGTTATAGTGGTAATTTGATGCCCCTTTTTTTTATTTTACAAAAGTGTTTGTTTACTACAAAGTATATTTTGGTCAACCCTTTAAAAATAACATTTTAATTGTATGCTTTCTAGAGTTTTAAAGTGCTGTAAATAGTTGTGTGAAATACTTAAAAGTGCTTGAATTTCTCTCTCAAAAGGTTGTACAAACCCTGAAATGCATAATGTAATGAAATTCAACTATTTCTGCCACAACACCATAATTATAGTTAGCGTTACTACTTCTGGTTATATGTCAGCGTTGTTTGACCTGTTTACAACAGATTTATGTGAAGAATTTGAATGCTTCTCACTAGAGCTCACAGCAACCTTTATTCATTCTGCAGCAAATTCAAGTGCTTCTCACTGGATCTCGCAGCACTGTGCAGTAACAGTGTCGCGAAATCAACACTGCTTCCTGAGTAAACCTGTTCTGAGCTCGGAGAAGTTTGTTTGCTCTGCGCTGATCCGAGCTGATAAACGGTCTGCACTGCACAGCTCAAACGAGTAGCGCGGTTTCTCTAGCTTTTGTTTTGCTTGCTGTTTGATGTTTCTCATATGCAACAGAAATAGCAGCGCTTATGAGATGGGGCAACGTAGTGGTCGTGCTAGTGTGATTGCTCACAAAATGTAGTCGCACCGGCAGAAAAAAACTGTCACAAAATGTGACCATTTGGTTGCAGTCTGGAGCCCTGTATAGGAAGTGACAAAAAACTGTTGAAAATTCTAGAAAATTGTTCTTATCCTGTAAGTCCCCACTCTTTTGTGCCCTGAGGTAGAAATGCCCTAACAGTAGGGAAAACTCAAGTGTATACTTTACATTTTGGACAACCATTGTTTTTTTTATTATTATTTTTAAATTTACATTTTGGTTATTGTTTTCTTTCTCACTTTAGATGCTGGAGAAAAAACAGCCAGGCTAAAGCATTCAAAGTGGAAACTTCTGTCGTGGCTCAATAATCCAGGATTGGGATGGTGGAAGGAGCAGAAGAACCAGAAGATCAGAGATCAGGCAGAGATCTACTGGTGCCCCTGAGGGAAACGATTTAATGTGTTAGTTAAACCAAAAATGTTCATCACTCACCTTCATGTCATTCCAAACCTGTAAGACTTTTGTTCATCTTTGAAACATAAATGTAAATATTTTTAATGAAATCTGAGAAATGTCTGCCCCTCCATTTCACAGTTTATGCAACTACCACTTTCAAGCCTCAGAAAGGTAGTAAAGACATCCTTAAAGTAATCCATGTGACTCCAGTTTATTAATTTATTAATCATTCATTTATGAAGTAATGTGAATGTTTTGTGTGCACAAAAAAACATTGCATTTTTATTTACAAAATAACATGTTCACGACAGCACCATGATGCATCAGTGCTACGTTGGCATGAGAGCTGGCCATCTCATGCTGCTTTTGTGAAAATGCGTTGGAGATACATAATTTGTGAATAAAGACATACTATTTTTGTTGTTGCTGTTTTTTGCGTACACAAGGCATCTGTTAAAAATATCTTCATTTGTGTTCTGCACAAAAGGGTCTTATGGGTTTGGAGCGTCATGAGGGTAAGTAATTAATGACAGAATTTACATTTTTGCGTGAAATATGTTCTAATGTGGTTATAATTGGTCATTGTTTTATAAACATTTTCAATATTTTAAAGATTTATTATTTTGAAAAATGATGTTTATACAAAAAAGATGGATTCATTTGATGAAAAGTTACAAGTAAAGACTTTTAAATTGTAAAAAAAAACTGTTTCAAATAAATACTGCTGTTTGGCAAGTTCTATTCAAAGAATACTGAAAAATATCATGGTTTCCACAAAAACAAATCAGCATATTAGAATGATTTCTGAAGGATCATGTGACACTGAAGACTGGAGTAATGATGCTGAAAATACAGTTCACATGAATAAATTACATTTTGCAATGCATTCACATAGAAAATGATTATTTTTGTAGTTATATTTCACAATATTACTGTTTTTACGGTATGTTTGATCAAATGTAGGCTTAAGATGTGATCAGTGTTCTTTTTTTTATGTGAAAGATGTATTTAATGTGTCAATAAATGTTTTGGTACTCTTGTGAATTGTCTTATTTTGACAATAATTATGAATATGAAATATAAATATAATCAATTAATTCACGGTTGTAATTAGGCCTGAAAATATGTCTTTTCAACTTTATAACCACATTTAGACGTAATTTGGACATCTTTTTATAGACGTCTTTTCGACGACCTGAAAAACGTCTTTTCACCTTTCACTTTTCAACCAAATTTTAACGTTGTTTAGACGTCTGGCATTGTCGTCTTTTCAACAAGGTTTTGCTGGGTGGGAAGTAGTTAATGAGACATTAAGATCTCAGGCACTGCTGTACATACAGTTCATTAGTGATTTTCTCTACTGCCACCCATTAAATTTTGCATGTAGCCGGTGGCAGGGTGACACACATTAGGAGGCTTTGGAAAAGTGTGCCGTTTATATCGCTAGGTGTGCGCTTAGATCATGAAAGCTGTTAACAAGTCAGTGATTCACATAATGCCTTCTTTCTTAGAATACAAATGTCAGCATCATCATATATGCCTAAAGGACTGAAGTCTGTCATACAAAACTCATTGTTTTATTTAGCAGAAGTCAATGGTATGTCTATGGTCTCAATGGTACTGTATGAGAGCAGAACAAAAACAGCTGTTTTGTACAGTATTTACTCATCCCTGTAACTATTATATCTCTAAGCATATACTGTAACTATATGATTAGGAAAGATAATAAAACTTCTTGATAGCAATGAGCTGCTTTTGTGAGGCTGGCAGAAACGAAACGTAGAGTTGCCTGAGCATCTATATAGATTAAGACAGGTGTTATCCTTTCTGAGTGCTGTGTGTGCGTGTGTACTGGTCCAAAAGTCCCCACAAGTATAGTAATACCAGTAAATGTTGGTCTTGTGGGGACATTTTTTTAGGTCCCCATGAGGAAACAAGCTTATATATCATACAGAATTAAATGTTTTGAAAATCTAAAAATGCAGGAAGTTTTCTGTGAGGAGTAGGTTTGGGAATAGAAAATACAGTATGTACAGTATAAAAACGATTACACCTATGAAATGTCTCCATAATGATAGGAATATCAGTGTTTGTGTGTGTGTGTGTGTGTGTTTAATGAGCCCCAGAGAATTCTTGCTCATGAAAAACCTACAGTAGTAAATCAACAGTAGCAGCCATTGACAGCTAACATAGAAGCTTGCCCCTCTATAACAGTCCAGCTCTGCAGGTCCACATGAGTGGAGCTTATAATATGCTGGCAAACCACCATCAGTGCCTGGCACCCCCTCAGTGGAGCGTATGCCACAGCAAAACAGTGCTGCGTACCCCCCTCTGGGTCGATGGGAAACACTGGCATATGGGTATATTCTGGTGCTTAGCCCATTCCTCCCTACTGTGTATTATTGGTTGCTGAAACCTGGCATGGTCGATCATCTAATCTATGACTGGTTTCTTCCCAGAGCATTCAATAAGTACAGCCACCAGCTAGCCTGAGGGCATCAATGCTATTCTCTGTTGTGGTCAAGTTAAATGTGAGCTCTGCCTTATGATCTTACAAGTTGAATCATCAGCCATTCTTGAGACATAGCAAATTCTAAATTACCTCTTTTTTTTTCTACCATGAAATAAAAACCACAGAGAGAAAATAGCAGAGCACAGCACAACGTCCAAGTGAAGTATTTATTTATTTTTTATATTTTAATTTTATTTGTTTATTTGACCAACGTTATTAGCTTATCCTTCAAAAAAGATTGGGAAACTTTTTTCTACTCGCTTATAGAAAAGTTCACATTCTCAGCTTTCCTTTTTCTCTTCATATACTGTGCATTAATATTAATAACGCTTCTTTTTATGTTGACTGCCACAAAGTATGAAGGAAAAAGACACCACCTTTGTCATTCCTTTTGAAGATGAGTCTCTTCCATAGACTGTATAAAAACATTATATAACACGTAGTGTCCGTGACGTCACCAGTAGGTTTCTGAAGAGTGGTTTTGAAGCTCAAAGTGGGCGGAGCCGGCTGTCGCCATTTTGGCAGCGCGTCACCGCGCGTCACTCCTGGATAATTCACGAGAGAGACCGGAAGGTTGCCGCTTGGTCTCCTCCCATAAAGAAGCTGTGAGAAGCTGCTTTTAATTGATTTGAGGTCATGTTTGTGGTTTGGGTGAAATTGAATCAGGTGAATGATGATGTGATGCAGATTAAATGCGGTACGAGATTTGATGTTTGCACATCAAACACAGGCTCTTTCAGTCTGTTGGAGCTGTAGTGGTCTGTAATTTACATTATCTTACCAGTATCGCACAAAATGGGGGATATTGTTGGTGTCATGATGCTGCCAAATTTGTTATTAACTGATGATGCAACAGGCTGAGAAAAATAATTGCACATTTCAGGTCTCATTGTCAAGTTACTTTCTGGCATTGGACTACAATTACTGTAGCTGCACATCCATACACGCACACACTTATTGCCCTATTGCTTAATTTCCTGGACATTTGCGTCAATGCCTTAATCAAGCCTCCTGGACAAACTAAATGGGCCTCTACACCATGTTAAATCAGATATCTATTGTCAGAGCAGATCACTAACAGCCTCTCTGAAACAACAGAGGTCTGTGTTCAGTCAGGGAACTGTGAGGATGGTAAACAAAGACAAGAAAGAGAACCTTGGGTTTTTAGGATTAAGCACAATATTTTGGTGATTCCCGTGACTGCACTGGATATAGGTTTTCTGGGATCTCATGAAGATATTCTTACAGTTTGGGTGAAACTTAACTGTGATTGGTGCAGTGTTTTTACTTACAAACTATACATTCTACCATGTCAAAAGGTTTCTGAGTCTTGCATTTTACACACATTGCAAAAAGTGGTAACCTGCTATTACTTAAAGAAGAGATTAATTTCGATGTTACCATTTTTTTTCAGTGTAGGTTGGATGTCGCCAATACTTAACACAGGTGTGTGCCTTTTATTGTAGGCTTTTCCTCTCTGTTTCTTTCTCTGTTATTAGGTGCTGCATTGTCTCAGACTGCTTGTACAGTCTGTACCTTAGCTGGCACTTAATGCTTGTGTCTCTGCTGCCAGATTAGTGTTTCTGTCGTTTCCCCTCTGTCCTCCAATTTCCAGCCAGTGGATGGTATAGGATTAACCAATGTCAGCAGCCTCTGCTATCATGATAACCCATGGTGGAGCTTGTTCTACCATGTCACCTCATGTTCTACTTCCTTCTCATCCGTTCTCCCATCTGCCGGTGTCTGTGGTATCCTCTGGAGTCATTTGTCTGATATACATGTTTTATCCAGAATGGTAGTCTTTATGCTTACTGAGCCCTGACAGCCTTTCAGACTTCAACTGGACAAATGAAATGAATCAACAGGGCTTTTTTACACCTAAAGTTAACCCGTAATTCTAAACCCCGGTAAAAGGAATCCAGGTTTGTCTTACGTCATATTTCACATTGCACATAACTTACCCTGGGTTAACAATAAATCATGGGCATTCATAAGCTGACAATGTACATTCCTAAACCCCAAGTTAACTTCTTAACTTCTTAAATCTTATTTGCATATTTGTGTTGTCAGTGTGATTGATTGGACGAACACAGCACACAACATGTTTACATAAAATGTTCTAGCATTGCACATCCTCATATACTGCCTGACTGTACTATCAAGTTTTCCATAATGGACTTTTCTGACTGTAAAGAAAAGAATGAAATAGTCTCTTCTTCACTCCAATACACTCACCATTCTCTCACTATTTAACAGTTTTCCCCTCAAATGCCAAAAAGACTGTTTAACACACAATATTTCCATAACTGTCCAAAGCATGTGAATGTGAGGCACACAATTGATTGACAGTTGCTAAGCCTCTAACTGAAACATTCTTACACTGCATTGTTTCACACTGTACAAGCAGGGTTTCATAACCCCAGATCAAAAGTATTGCTAACCCCACTTCTAAATTACAAATGTGAAATGTACTTTTATCCGGGGTTAAAAGTGGGGTTTAGAACGATGATAACCCGGGGTTAAGCATAGTGCGAAAGCCCTATAGAAAACCACTGAAACTCAAAATTAATTATTTTAATTTGATGTTATTTTATGTTAGAATATATTGTCAGAAAAAAATAAACTAAAACAGTTTTAACTTATTAGAGTGAGATATTCAATTATGCTGTAATAGCTAATTAAGCATGTTAAAACAAAATACACCTGTGTTTATTTCAAATCCACCTGTTTTTAGTTGCTTAATTACATGATAAATATCACAGACTATAGAATAGCTCATATTAGTCCTAGTGATGCAAAGCCCGATTCATTTCCGCGAACCGGTACCTTTCGGACAGATTGGCTCATTGAACTGGTTCAAAAAGCCGATTCATCGGTTCCTGACGTCATCAAGCAATAACGTCTCTACGCATTTCTTTTCTAACAAGTGCCATGTTGTATCAATGAAAAATTCAAATAAGTCATTTGTGTCAACGCATATTGAAACATTCAAAAATAAAGTTATTTGTGTGAAAGCATATTGCTGATTATTGCCATATAATTCACTTAAGTTAATGGTGTTTGTGGTCACAGTTTCATTCGCGGATCCTCAGATACGACTGACTGACCAATATTGACTAGCCTGCAACTTGGATAAGATTCCTAAAAGTTTCACACCTACAGCACACCTACAGACATTGATGCACAAACGCGGATATGTTCTACATGTCTAGTGTCTAAGTCCTACTTTTGTAGACTTTCAATGAGATGTACCTGTGAAATTTGAGGATGAAATCTTAAAATCTTTCTTGGAACACAAACCTGGGCAACTAAGATCATGCTGTCCTATCAAAACCGAGAGAGCAATTGAGAAGAGGGACCAGAGAGAGAGGAGAGAGAATCCACTTGCTGAGTTACAAAACTTATTTGCTGGAATGGCAGAAGCTGTTCAGAAATCTCTTCAACACTTCACAGATAGAGAGTAGCTGAATGAAGACACTTGAGTTTGCTAGAAAGCATTTGGGGAAAAAAAAAATTGTTGTCTGATCCTGATGCTGAGTTCTTTGAAAGCAAAGTGTTATATTTGTTCTGAACTAAGTATGGCCCAATGCCCAGGTAACACAATTGTAACAGAGTGTTTTGGACAATAATGGAAACACAAGCACCTGGCATGGGCTGACGATGCCTGTGATGCTGGCAGGCTCCTAAACTTCCAAAATATGTAAATATGACCCCTTTTGTTTTTCCTCTCTTCCTCTAATGGTGAGCAGAGTGTGTGAGGCAAGAGACGGAGTTCAGTACAGTATATCCTGGACTGTGACGATACTGCACCATGTGCATGTGATACTGCTAAGCTTGAATTTAAGTAAAGAGATAGTCTTATCAGAGTGATCTTTGTTGCACCTCCTGTCCCACGCACTCTCCGTACATGCTTGTTGTTGACGGCATCCTTCTTGTGACCTTTTTTTTTCCATTCAAAGCTGTTGGCTTCCACATAGCCTTCCTATTTTAGGTTTATAAAACTATCTTTGAAAACTATCTCACCTTGTAGTGATAGTATTTTAAGTAATATTGTGGCATCTTGCGGTTCATAAACCTGTCTTTGAGTGCATTTTCAGAGTTAGAATTAGATTTAATTTTGTTGACCTTTGCAGAGATGCTGTTTTAAATAATATTATGACAGATGCAGTGTATCCAGGATGTTGTTTTCCCCCTGAGGTGAAGTTATATGAAAATGGCATGCAAGGTATAGTTTTAATTGATGTACAAATGCTTGTATGCACTTTATTTACATTACATAATAGTGATAAAGCATTTTTGTAAGTTTTTGTGAAGCTAAGTGTAAAGTGGGAACCATCTGAACATCAACCAGTGTGTTTCTAATGTTTGTGGGCTCTTTTTTTAAACAATTTATCTATAAACGTATGTTTTATGCACATTTTTTAACCTTATTGTACAGTGTGACCTATTTCATCATTACTTGATGTCTTAATGTTGTATGTTTTTTTTATTAACATTATTTAACATCAAAAGAGCATTTTTAAGTTAAGGTATACATGAACCTTATTATAAAGGATAATTTGCGTAACATTTATTAGCATTGCATAACAGTTTTAACATATTTATTAAACTATCATGAAAACTAGACTTCATTATACACTTAACACACACACCTCAGATAAAGAGAATTACAATTAGGGCTGGGCAATATGGCCCAAAGTACTGTATTATCAGAATATTTTTTCCATATAATATGATGTAGATAATTATCACAGTGTTCATTTATCATTAATGGGAAAGGGAATGCTTAACACATGTTTGTTAGACCTTGAGAATAATTGTAAACATTAATTGTTTGTTCAAAGTTAAACTCCACAGAGTAGCCACCTTTTAATTTAGGGCACCATTAAATCCATTATATTTTACCCTAAATTCTGTGTTTTCCATTTTATTTTATTTTATTTTCTTCTGGATTCTTTGTTTTATGAGTTAATACAAATGTATCATCATAATGAAATAAACTAATAAAACGTTAACAATTTACCCAATCTTTTAAAATATAAACTGAAAATATAACAGTTAATTTACGGCAAAATTTTTGTCAAATAAGATGCTGCAAAACAGAACTGCATAGAATAAAACATGGATGAAAAATATCTTGGTTGTATGATAATCCTTAATAATAATGTTTATTATTATAACATATTGATAATCGTAATATATTTCCGTCATAATTTAAATCAAACTTTTATTTTGGCAGAAGCTTGTGAAGTGACTCTCAGAACAGCTCTGGAGATGAAGTTCATGTGTTCATGTCTTTATATAGTGAGACGCCGATAACACAGTGAGCATCACATGTGTTTGAGTTTGTGTAGTAGACAAAACTACACCCACTCATTCACACAGAGACAAGCAAAACATGCAGACTTATTAGTGACATGCACTGACTGGCTGTTGTCATGTTTATTTCTGCTGTGTGATAGATAGGCTGTTAGATTAATCCATATCGAGAAAAAATGTCAAGAGCTTATCATTTTTACTGACATAAATTATATCGGTCTCTGTATGATATTGTTTATCACCCAGGCCTAATGACAAGAATTGTTTTCTGGAGAATTTACAGTAAAGGAGACAATTTTGTCCTGGCTTGATCACTCGTAATCTACTACGGCTAGCGCCCACCTACATGCCTTTCAGCAAGCACTGCTGGGTGAATGTTACATCACCAAATTAATATGCATGAAGTCAATTATTCCTTCGTACCTGAATAGAGGAATTTATTGCATGGCCAGACAAGCTGTAGCTGGAAGCTGGTGCTACACCTCATTAACTGCAGCCCATGTATTTGTATAAGGCACTCTAATGTATCATAAGAGTATCCATGTTTTCATACTCCAGTGTTATTAGGTGGTTGTGACTGTGAGGGGTTTCAGGACCCCTATTTTCATAATCCCCCACAATTCTCTCTGGCTTATTTAAATATTGTGAAGTACAGAGGTTCAAATAGTGCACAAAAGCCAGTGCAACCCCATGCTTGGCTGGCATTAATAACAAATATGAAATGTCAACAACTGATTTGTGACATTAAAGTCCTCCTGTCCAAAACATTTGTCTCTCTGTACTTACCTAAGCAGCACTCTCCAACTTTCTTACGGCTTTTTTTGGCCACCTATGAGGGTGAGTGTGTTTTGCCTTCTAATGCGGGGAAGCCCCATTTACATAAACATTGTTAATTCATTATTGGTTGAGCTCTCTTAAGTGTGCAGTAACATTGATGTAGCATAGCCCCATACACAAATATACATATATAATACATATCCATATATGAAACATATTATCATATGAAGTAAAACATATGAAACCTATTGTAAACTGGAACAGTTTCATATATTAACATACATATCTAGCCCATGCAAAGTGAATGTTTATGTATGTGTGTAATGATGGTTTATGTCTCTTGGTTCCTGCCTTGTCATGTGATTCCCTGTTACCTCATGTGTTCTTGCGATGTGCTCCCTTAGTTAATAGGCTTGTTCGACTTCATGAAGCGCCGCAAAGATCGGCTGCCACCTGACAAAAGCCATGCATTCTGGTTAGAACATTTGTCCGACTTCGATCGGCGCTGCAGCCGCCTTACGATCACAGGGGTGTATTCCAGAAAGGAGGTTCAACAAACTCTGACTTAAAACTTGAACTCTGAGTTGACTTACCCTGAGATTGGAAACTCAGAGTTTTCGGTTTCAGAACAGCTGAACAGAGTTAGTTCAATCCACTCTGAGTAGGTTGACTCTGAGTTTAGCGCGTGAACATCGACTATGAAAAGCCATGATCAATGGAGCTCCGAAATTACGATTCACCATGGCAACAGCTCCCGCCAAAAAGACTTCCGCTACGGAATACGTAACTTTAATTCTAAATTAATGTTATCAGAGGTGAAAACTGGCAGAAAGGTAACTAATATTAATTTTCATGGTATCCCACGGGCAAAAAAGAAAAAAAAATGTGGCAGCAGAAAAAAATTAAAAGCATAATTCAATCAGGTACAGCTTCAAGCATGAAATTGGTGTAGGCTAACGTTACATGACTTTATAAACATTTGACATTCAATAAATATCATTCAGTGTATATCTATTTCAATGCTTTTTCACATAATTAAATGTTCTCTAATCCAACATGCTACATTTCTTAATTAGGGTAATGAAAAACATTTGACTTCTATTCAGAAGCCAACAGCAAGAAGGCAGAGACTCGTAAAATGGGAGGAGAACCTGCACCAGCACCACTGACAGATGAAGAGGAGATCATCTTGAACTACCCTTCTATCTGGCATCGTTTCCATACAGTAATCAGCTTCATTTTCGGAAGGTGCGATGGTGAGAATATGTGTGTAATCAATGCATCCAACCACACTGGAAATCCTAAAGGAAATTCTAATTATTAGGTTACTTAGAGGTCACAACAAGATTTTATTAAGCGAACGCCATTTAAAAATGGTACCGTCCAAATAAATATGCATGTGGATATGACAAAATAAATAAATTAAATCAAATTAAATTAAATCCTCTCCTGATGTAAGTGTAACTCCCCGCAAATTAATGCAGCCTCCTCATCTACAGGATCCCTTATAAAAAGACATGCCATTTTTGTCACATTTACCGTGTCTGCATGATGAAAATGAATGTCTTGATTTAAGAATTTTTAGATATTTGTACTTGAAAAAAGGCAAAAAATCTCAGCAATAAAAGCAATTTTTGCAGCGTGAATGAATGAACGAGATATTTAAACATTGCTTACGCTTTAAAAAGGGGGATGAGACTGAAAGAAACTCTGGGTTTACCGAAGAAAACCTGTTCCCGACCAGGTTAGGTTCACAGAGTAAGTTACTATGGTAACTTACCGAGAGGTTTAGTTTTGTCTTTTACTGGAACTGAAAACCCTGAGTTTCCCTTTTCTGGGGTTAACAAACTCGGAGTTTCCAACAAAACCCACTTTCTGGAATACACCCCAGCTGCCTAGGTCAGGCGCTGCAGTTGCTCAAAAAAAAAGTCTGTGAGAGCCTTGATGACGACACACTTTATTCTCATTGGTCAGATTCTGTGATGACAAGCACGAGGTGTGTTGCGTGTTTATTCTGATTCTGTCAATTCCAATAATGCTCACAAATGTTTTTATAACAGTAAAAGCTTTTTTAGTGTAGTTGCACTGTTATCTTGAGTCATTTTTTTTTATCAAAAACATTGATAAAAGCATATATACCCCCACTTTATGGGTATTTAGTAGCCTATATGTTTATATGCTGAACATTATTCTTGAACAGATGATGCTGTGTATATAAAAAGTGTTTCTGTTGCTCATAAAAACGTTTCTGTGTATTTGACAAATATTGCATTTAATTCACTTTATCTGTCATAAGACTATGCAAACACCGTGAGAGCGTCACTACCGGGGTTGTATTCCAGAAAGCACGGTTAACTTACCGTCAGCTAAACCCTGAACTTTCGGTTGATTAACCCCAAACCTTGCTTACTCGAGGTATGTGGTTCCAAAAACGCGTCCGGGAGTAAGTTAAAGGGGTCATATGATGCTGCTAAAAAGAACATTATTTTGTGTATTTGGTGTAATGAAATGTGTTTATGCGGTTTAAAGTTAAAAAAACACATTATTTTCCACATACTGTACATTATTGTTTCTCCTCTATGCCCCGCCTTTTTGAAACGCGTCGATTTTTACAAAGCTCATCGGTCTGAAAAAAGCGAGGTGTGCTCGGAAGTCAGTCGCTAGTTCTGCCTTCTCGATGACATCATGCGCGTCGTTAAAGACTGCACGCGATGAATGGTCGGGAAGCAACGTGTAGTCTGACATGTTTCTTGTCCACGACATGACAAGATTTTAGGAGTCAAAATTGTGTAATCTGACACAGTGATTATCGTGACCGACAAAAATATTGTGTAGTCTGAACCCGGCATTATCCGCTCGCTTATCCTCAAACATACCCGGGTATGTTACATAACCTGCTTTTTGGAATACCCCCCGGGAGCAGAAAGTGTCCTCCGACTTCACGTCTCCACTTTTAATTCTGCCCCGACTGCAAGTGGCTACTCTCGCCAGCTGGTGGCAGGCTAGTATAGTTCATCTCAAACAAGCCTATTAGGTGTGATTGACTTCATGCAGCGCTGCGCAGACTGATCGGAGAGAGTAGCCGCTTGCAGATGGGGGCAAAGTTGAAAACGGAGACATCGAGCCGGACAATTTCTGCTCCCGGTAGTGACGCTCTCGCGGTGCATACTCTATCACAGATTAATTTGAATAACATACAATATTTGTCAAATACACAGACGTTTCAGAAACGTTTTCATGAGCAACAGAAACACTTTTTATATACTGCTTAATACAGCGCCATCTGTTCAAGAAGAAAGTTCAACATAAACATATACTATTTAAATACCAATAAAGTGGGGGTATATATGCTTTTATCATTGTTTTTTTTTTTTTTTGATAAACGTTACTCAATATAACAGCATAAACAATATAAAAGCTTTTACTGTTCTAAAAACACAGATTTGTTCATGGAAAGATGGCAATATTGAAATGTATTCAACATATACTTAATAAAAAATGTCTGTCTTTAATATATGTAAAATAAGTAAATTAGCCAATTTTGTTTAAATGAAGGATTGCAGAAATGAGTACTCCCTAGATTTAATTCAACAAATGTATAATATTCTAGTACTTAGTATCTCCTCGATAATTTTAAGTATACTGCTCTGACCCTTCTTGGCACTTGAGTGTAGAAGTTCATGACAAATTGTCACAATCGGCCTTGTGTAACTCCTGGAGGATGACCTCCTTAAATGCACTGGTCTTTAATGAGTGTTGCTCAACTTGTCTCTACAGAATCCCCCACAGGTGCTCAAGAGTGTTAAGAAATACATGTCCGCTGAAGGATTTTCACCTTGGGAGAATAGAGTTATTGTTATTGTCAACGCAGGAGGAGAGGGTAGCATCTTCTGTTTCAAGTTTATGTATTACATCACACAGTGGTGTGTGAATTCGTGACAGAATTGATAAAGCACAACTCCCTCACACCTTGAGCACTCATACATCCCTATATAAGAGATTTACTACCACTAAACTTCACTGTGGGAACCAGGCACTTCCCACTGTACTCCTCCTCTAGCATCACTATAACATGTTGGATGCCGTTAGATCCAAAATGATTGACTATTGCTGCATCCCAATTCGCATACTATCTGTCCTAAATAGTATTCAAAATTAGAATTAGTATGTCCCAAATCGTAGTATGTTGAAATTAGTATTCCAAAGGTACCCGGATAGTTTACTGCTTCCGGTAGAAATTCGAAGTGCAGATCCGTGCATACTCTAACAGCTAATATTGCCCACAACCCATTTCGCGGTGGACGAGGATTCAATTAGAACTACAAACACCCATAAAAAGTGTTAAACAACTACAAACATGGCGGATATGCGAGACCTCATCCAGCTCAGTTCAGTTGAAATAGTATCTTTGCAATCAAGTCGACGATATCGCTGGAAATGAAGTGTCCCCAACTAAGCAAGCCAGAGGCAACAGCGGCAAGGAACCAAAACTCCATCGGTGACAGAATGGAGAAAAAAACCTCGGGAGAAACCAGGCTCAGTCGGCCGGCCAGTTCTCCTCTGGCCAATTTCAATTCCAGGCTGCAGCAAAGTCACATATTGTGAAGAGGACTCAACTGGTTCCTGTGGTCTTGTCCCGGTGGCCGTCTAGGAGACAAGGTCTTCACTGGGGATCTGTCTCTGGGGCTCATCTAGTTGTCCTGATCTGCGCTGACATTCAGGGCTGTAGAGGTCGTCTCTAGGTCCTGATCCACCATCTGTTCTGGATACGTACTGGATCCGGGTGACTGCAGTGACCATCTGAAAGAAACAGACTAATATTAGCGTAAATGCCATTCTTCT
>NW_015632550.1:605710-605790 GCF_001515625.1 Sinocyclocheilus rhinocerous
CAGAGTTTTGTGGACGTGGAGGACTATAATGCAATAAGAGCTCGTTCAAATACTGAGGTGCTAAACCATTTAAACCATTC
>NW_015632550.1:606787-609270 GCF_001515625.1 Sinocyclocheilus rhinocerous
ATTTAGCAGTAAGAAATTACTCGTCATCCAGTTTTTTATATCGACTATGCATTCCGCTAGTTTTTCAAATTGATATGTTTCGCCGGGCCGCGAATAAATATAGAGCTGAGTATCATCAGCATAACAGTGAAAGCTAACACCGTGTTTGCTGATGATGTAAAGCGTGAAAAGTAACGGCCCTAGTACTGAGCCTTGAGGTACTCCATACTGCACTTGTGATTGATATGATACCTCTTCATTCACTGCTACGAATTGATTGTTAAATAGTTTATTGTTTGTTGTTATTGTTGAGTTTTGTTAAATGAGTTTATGGTTTTGCTTGGTATTTCTCCTGTTCTTTTTCCAGAAAAAAATTACTCATTGCTAAATGAAAGCTTAAAGTGAAGGTATGATTATTTCAGGGGCCTTGTCACAAGTCCATTTGTTATTGTATTTCTGTGTTACTTTTGCTATATTTTATTGCTATATATTAAAATAATGATTTGGTATTCCTCTTGTAACATTGTCCTCTGTTTTGCTAAGAAAGAAGTCTCCTGTCAGTTCTCTCCCAAGTGGTTCCACTGTTCTCAGCATTAAGTCTGAGAATGATTCAGTGCAGTACAAAAGCAATGGCACATTTAAAATCATCCTGATGGTCTGAATATCATCACAGCTTTTGATTAGAGATTAGAAATGCTTACTTATGTGATATGACTTAAGTGCATTCTAAGATATAGAATTCAGTAGTTCAGTAGCTTACACTGGGAATATGATGTGAAGCGGATGAGGCATGCCCCTATCTGTCTTTGTGCTGTGCGCATGTGTGTGAAACGATCCATAATTGAATACAGCTGATATCCCACTATCATGACTCACCATCTTTTAATAGTGGCAGAGTTCTTTTTTGAACCCTCACAACCAAAACACAAGGGCATTAAATGAAGAGGGAAATGCATTGCAGGCCCAATCTTTTACAAGAGAACTCTGATTTGTTGGCACAATAGAGCTTTGATCTGTCATTTAAATTAATCCCGACACATAAAGAGTTTGACATATGCTCTTGCAGAATCGCCATCCCTTATAAAGCAACACTCCTAAACACAGGAGCCCAGCAGTTCACTCCAACCATTTGTTATGCTGCAGCTATAATCGAATGAATTATTAAATGGCACATTTATTACACAGCCCTTTGCTTAAGAAACCACTGTTGCATAGGAAACCAGACTGTAGATATACTGCTCAATTATTTATTTCTTTTTATTAAAAATATATTATGCATTCTTTCTCCTCTGTCTGCCACTGTATCTGACATGATTCTCTTCTTTTGCTTTTTTCCACCTCTTATACTAGTTTCCTCAGGGAGTGTGTTCTGATTTTGTCTCTGCTTTTGCGTGACAGGCTGAAAAAAAGATGGGAGGGGAGAAAAAGTCTGCCAAATAAACGTGTAAAACAGTATTGAGAAGGAGCTGCTTTTGAAGAAGTGGATCTGTGGAAATAGGCTTAGATCTCAGGGTTGTCAGTCTACGGCAATGAGCCTCCTTTGATGTAGCAACGAGAAAGAGTCGCTGATGTGTTTGTTCAGATGGAGATATCCCCTCTGTCTGCCTGTCTGGCTGTATGTCTTTGTGCAGGAGCATCACACCTGCTCATCTTTGGATGATTCTTGAACAGCATGTGCTATTCAGTACCATAGCATATTCAAATAAAGACTGTATATGCACACGTACAGGAAGACTCCAGGTTTATGCATCGTTCAAAATTGATTTGAGAAAGTCTTTTAATTTCCAATTCATTTCCAGAATTTGAATTTAATTTAGCAAACAGGAGACAGAATGCAATTTGAATGCAAGTCAAATTAAAATGAATAGAAAATTAAAATACATTTATATCATTCTATTTTTAACCAGCAGTGAAGGCACAGCTTCCCCAAAATTTTGAGGTGAAACTGGGAGGAGGACGATTTAATGTTAATAAAATTCACAATTCATTTCAATTCATGTCTCAGAATATGTATTTTTTGTTTGTAATTTCACAGCTGTAATACCATCCCAGCTAACAAAAATGAGTTGTCAGAACGTTTTGCTAACATTCCTATTAAGTTATGAAAACGTTATTTCGGAATGTTTTGTACACATTGAAAACGTCCAGTTTTTTTTATGTATTAAGAACGTTTTTGTGGGGTTTCTGCGAACGTTACAGGAACATTCCAACCTACCATTTTTAAAACGTTATGAAAATGTTATTAGTGAATGTACTTTAAATGTTTAAAATGTCCAATTTTTTTAATGTATTAGGAACGTTTTTTCTTGGTTTATGTGAACGTTATAAAAAACATTCCATTCTATCATCTTGAAAACGTTATGAAAATGTTATTAGTGAATGTTGTTTAAACGTTTAAATTTTTAATTTTTTTAATGTATTAGGAATGTTTCTTCTTGGTTTATGTGAACGTTATAGAAACATTCCATTCTATCATCTTGAAAACGTTATGAAAATGTTATTAG
>NW_015632550.1:610240-610511 GCF_001515625.1 Sinocyclocheilus rhinocerous
ATATAGGGTGGATAACGAGGGGCAGACAGGTGAGCACAATGAGGTGATTAACTAATAATTAGTACGGGCTAAACCAACAAAAGGGGAAGAAACCACAATAAACAGTCCACAGGGGCGTTACATTACTCCCCCCTCCTGGAAGGTGCGTCCTTGCACCGTAGAAGCAGAGGTAGGGGCGGATGGGGACTAGGAGGAGGACAAAGCAGTGGATGTGAGATGGTGACAGGGGAAGGCAAAGGGCTGGCAGGCAGACCAGACAGGTGGAGGTTCC
>NW_015632550.1:611650-613023 GCF_001515625.1 Sinocyclocheilus rhinocerous
GGGATCGGGAGCCCTTCCTGGGCTGAACTGGGGATCGGGAGCCCTTCCTGGGCTCGACGGGGGATTGGGAGCCCTTCCTGGGCTCGACGGGGGATCGGGAGCCCTCCGTGGGCTAAACTCGGGAACCGGGAGCCCTTCCTGGGCTGAACTGGGGATTGGGAGCCCTTCCCGGGCTGAACTGGGGATCGGGAGCCCTTCCTGGGCTTAACGAGAAATCAGGAGCCCTTCCTGGGCTGGATTAATTTATTCAATTATTAATTTAATTAATTTGTTCAATTACTATGAGTTGATAATGTGGAGATCATCAGTAAACTTTTTTAGGAAGTTTATCAATACACATTTGAGTGATTCTGAGAATGTAAAGTTATTCTTTATAAACTCCAATAAACGCTGCCTTTGCTTAGAAGCTTCTGTCACCTCTCTATTGCATTCTTGGCTCAATCTTGGCCCACCTCTCTACCGCAATCTGGCCTCTTGAAAAAGCCTTCAGATCACTGGTAATCATTGGTTTTCACGTTTCCACAGTTTTTTTTCAAATTCCACCAAATATTTTCAATGAGAATTAAATCTGAAGACTGAACAGGCCACTCATGAACATTCTTTGACCAATACTTAAACCAAGCTTAAGTAGATTTGGATACCCTGCAGGAATCAAGCTTCAGTCTCTGCACCGAAGGCATACAGATCTTTGCCAAAATGGCCTGCTACTTCAAAAAATCCATGATGTCCTTCATACAGTCAAGACTTCCAATTCCTGCAACAGCAAAACACCCCCATAACAAGACTTGTCCTCCTCCATGAGCATGCAGATGGTGTTCTTCTGCTCATAAGCTTTGCCTTTTTTTTTCACCAGACATACCGCTGATCCATAGGTCCAACAATTTCCAGTTTGGTCAAAAACATTCTTCCAGAACTCCACAGGTCTAGGAATTTTAGACCTGTGAATTTTAGCATATTCAATTCAGCCTTTTATGTTCTTGGTCAAGAGTGACATTCAGCAAGATGTCCCAACATGAAGGCCATGTTTGTCTAGTGTTCTTATACACTGCATTGAAATGTTTTTCCTTCCTTTCATCAGGTCACCTTGCAATTCTTTGGCATTGAATTGAGGGTTTTTCTCTGTTTTTGCTCTTATCAGAGATTTTATTGGGAAGTCGTGGCCTAATGGTTAGAGAGTCAGACATTTAAACCCAAAGGTTGTGGGTTCAAGTCTTGTACCGGCAGGGATTGTGGGTGGGGGGAGTGAATGTACAGTGCTCTCTTCCACCTTCAATACCACGACTGAGGTGCCCTTGAGCAAGGCACCGAACCCCCAACTGCTCCCCGGGCGCCGCAACAAAAATGGCTGCCCACTGCTCCGGGTGTGTGTTCAC
>NW_015632550.1:613076-614871 GCF_001515625.1 Sinocyclocheilus rhinocerous
TCCGGGTGTGTGTTCACGGTGTGTGTGTGCACTTTGGATGGGATAAATGCAGAGCACTAATTCCGAGTATGGGTCACCATACTTGGCCACATGTCACTTTCACTTATTCCCCTTGATGATATTCAGATTTTTCTTCAACGCCCTCAAAGGTTTTCTGGTACACATTTCAAACTTATGAATAAGGCTGCCAGCTGTGTCTCTAGAAACTTTTAGTGTTTTGGAAATCTTATAGCCATATACTTTCTAATGTAATAAAATAACTTGTTCTCTATAGCTTTTGTGAGAGTTTTTGACTTTAACACATGCATGGGCTAAATGAATGTATGTGTAACAGCTCAAGCTAATTCAGTTTTGTTATAGAGTTTCCAAAATCCAAATTGTGTTAACACAATTTTGTACCATACCATACAAAAATAGGAGCGTTGAATGGGGTTGAATAATTATGTCATAGCTGTATTACAAAAAAATGCTATAACTCAAAAACATTACAGTGTATATTGACAATTTGCCACTAAACTATTATAGATGCAGTTAAAAAAAAAAAAAAAAACTCTTAAGCTTAAAAACTCAAAAGCTTACATTTGTAAATTATTACCGTTAGTCATTAATTTGGTTATAAATTATGTTTATGAGTTTGTGGATAATTCTTCAAATTACAGTTCAGTAAATTCATCTGCCTGTCAATACAATTTTGAATTCATCCTCCTGGGGTGTGGCTGATTCACTTCAGCTAATGATTTTTCAGCTAATTTTCCAATTTGAATTTTGCACAACCTCTATACACTCCTATAGGGGAAAAAAAAATATTGCTCAGTGGTTGCTCTTCCTAAGCTCAGGAAACTTAGATGAGATTCTCATATTCTCTCTATTAGTATCAACAGCATTTCAGATGTTTCTCCTAAAATTCCTTAGGAGAAATAGAAGTAGACACAAATGAGACTTGAGAAATATTTGAGAAAAAAACAGTCAAAACTGAGAATGTGGTGGAAGAAAGATAGAATATCTATTTATTGTCTTGCTGCAATCTCTATCAAGACTCCATTATAGGAATATTTTATTGCTCAGAGTTTGCTCTTTCTAAACTCAGGAGACTTAGTTGTGATTCTCATGTATTTCTCATTTTAGTATCAACGGTGTCTCAGATGTTTCTCAAAATTCCTTAGGAGAAATGAAAGTAGATATCTGAGAGAAAGGAGTCCAAAACGAGAATGGACTGTGAGAAACATAAGAGATATCTTTATTGTCTTGCTGTAATCTCTTTCAGGACCCCATTACAAAATTGTTTTACTGCTCAGAGGTTGCTCTTTTTTTTCTTTCTTGATTACATTGGGGTTTTTCACCTTTAATGCTCAGGACAGTAGGAATACAGTAGGTAGAGACAGGAAACGATTGGACAGGTGAGAAGGGAACAGGAGCAGGAAAGTACCTTTAGCTGGGACTCGAACTCATGCTGTCTGAGGTGCAGTTGTGCCTTCACGTCGATGTGCTGCCCACAAAGCTATGGCTCTGACATGTTACTCTATGCTCAGGATACTAAGGGGTAATTCTCTTATATCTCTCAATGAGATAATCAGCTGTGTCTTAAGATGTCTTACATTTTTACTTTTACATTTACACTTACATTTACTTTTACCAATGTTGTAAATACTAAAACTATATAATTTAAATAGTATTAAACATTTCAGAATATCAAGGGTTAAAGTTTATATTTATCTTCAATGCCCAGGCAGCATTGTATATGCAGCACATTTTCGAAGACTTATATAAGTGCAAGACGTTTAGTATCAGATCAGTG
>NW_015632550.1:614937-626999 GCF_001515625.1 Sinocyclocheilus rhinocerous
CTATGGCTCTGACAGAGGTTACTCTACGCTCAGGATACTAAGGGCTGATTCTCTTATATATCTCAATAAGATAATCAGGTCTTCAATTTTATTTTAGGAGCTTACATTAACTTTTACTAATGTTGTAAATACTAAAACTATATAATTTAAATAGTATTAAACATTTCAGAATATCAAGGGTTAAAGTTTATATTTATCTTCAATGCCCAGGCAGCATTGTATATGCAGCACATTTTCGAAGACTTATATAAGTGCAAGACGTTTAGTATCAGATCAGTACTTTCTTTTTAACAAATGTAACACTAGTGTACATGCCCGGTTCAACGGGGGTGCTAGAGAGTGCTCAAACGAAATCAATAGCACCCTCAGTTAAAGCTGTAATAATTTTTACAAAGCTCATCGTTCTGAAAAGCGCGGTGTGCTCTGATTGGCCAGCTATCTAGTGCATTGTGATTGGCTGAATACCTCAAGCGTATGACAGAAATGTTAAACGTAATCACTGATTTCTAGTTGTGTCCTCTTATGGAATGCCAAACAAAGTAGTTTAGCTTTCGCAACGAAACACAGCGTCTCCACGACATGGCGGTGGCGGCAACAACACTACAGCGAGAATAAAAGTTACGCCTTCTTATTTTGCGTATACATTTGGGCAGTGTTATGCAAATCTTCCCACACAGTGATATAGATTTGTGTGGGCCCAAGAATCCACTTACCACTCAAATCACCAGAGTTTTGCTCAGGTGTTGTGTTCAGCACGAATCATCTCATTACAACAAAGTGTAGACGGTATGTAAATAAGAGATTCATTGTGCAGCATTGAGAACTTCATTGATTATAATTAGTGCTGTCAATCGATTACACAAAATTAACTAATTAATCACACATTTTTTCTGAGATTAATCACGATTAATCCCACCTATATATTGCATATATTGCTATACTTTTATATTGCAATAATTTCACATTAAATCTTCAAATTAATGTACAAACATAATAAAGACAGTATATTTTTAATATTTGTTTAATGGCATCTTTTTATGACTGAAGGCCGGTATCACTGATACCAATACTACTGATGTCTCTATTAAATTGATATTTAACCATTGACTGTAGCCATTCAACATTACAGTATAATTGAGAGCTATCAATTTTAAAATTTATTAGACTTAAAAAAAAAAAAAACTTCTAATTTAAGTGAATTTAAAACAAACTTAACAAACCCATTATAATAAATGTCATATTTAGGCCTACCTGTGCCCTTCAGAAGAAATATACAGAAATTGAAATTGAAGTTATCAAACACTAAATTCTAAATTAAATACAGATGAATCCTCAAAGCTATATAAAAAGTTATTGATTTCCTCTTTTTTTCTTCTTTTGTTCTTGAGGAACAGACATCACAACAGCTGGGTTTTTAGGTTGTTTTGACTGTTTTTTCTTTAAGAGCTGCCGCTGCTGAACGTGACGCGGATCTGACACGCATCGTATTTTCTCACAATTCTCTTTACCTTTTCTGACTCACTTCAGGTCTTAAAGTCTTAATAATGAACTGACGAGTTGAATCGAGTGTGTTAGATGAGGGAGACAGTGCTGGGCTGCTCCAAGACAGTTTTGAAAACCATTTCAGAGACATGTTCTTAAATGTGACGCATATAAAATATATTACATGCATGCACAGACCACGACATTGCATGCACGAAGATTATTTCGCTCTTTGATATGAAATGATAAAGGCTACAGCGCGCGCCGGTGTCTTTGTGCGTGCAATTGAACGTGCTGCGAGAACAGTACCGTTTCCGCGCTCGCCTGGCGCTGAAGTGAAGTTGGAGCGCGCGACCGCGAGTCTGAAACGTCTCCGATTTGATGTGATCGTAAAGATATTCTGCGACTAAATAAAATCAGTTCTTGTCAAGAGAAAAGTGACAGAAACAGCAGTTGTGAACGTTAATTGCGTTAAATATTTTTAACGCGTTAAACTGGAAAAAATTATCGCCTGCGTTAACGCGCTAATTTTGACACCACTAATTATAATATATCATTTTGTCATATTTTAATCTTTGTTTGCTTTTTAAAATGATCTTTTAATATATGCTATTTTAAATCGTCAGTAAATTTATGTTCCTGTAATCACTTTCCTACTGTAATAATTATCAATAAAATTTAAATGTGCTGCTCTCCAGCCAGCAAGTGACGCGTCTTCTTCTTCTTCTTGCTTTATGGCAGATATATAAGTGCATTACCGCCACCTATCTTTCAAATGGACCATTGACACTCCTAATTGAGATTGTAGATTGCACAGACCGATCATTTCGTGTCTTTACACATCAATGTATCGTCACGAGCCGCAGGGTTTAAGTTGGTTTTGTTTGTGTATGTTTTTTTGACTTTTGATTCCCATTCACTTCCATTATATGACTGACAGACTGCAACTGTTTGATTTAAAAATCTTCGTTTGTGTTCTACTGAAGAAACAAAGTCACCTACATCTTGAATGCCCTGGGGATAAGCAGATAAATATCAAATTTTCATTTTTGGGTGAACTATCCCTTTAAAGAGATCTCACTTTTGATTTTTCTTTCCTATGGGGTCGTCTGCTCTCTATAGCTCTCACGAATGTCATACACCGATCAGTCTGTGCAGCGCAAACAACCAAAACCTGGGTATTTTAGGCAATATAGAAATATTGACCAGGACGTATCCCGTAAAAAATGGCACGTATGGTTACCCTGATCATGCACCAATATGGTCCTCTCTATGTATGCAACAGAAATGGCACAGTGCATGCAAGAGCACATATCAACAATTAGTTGACCTCTAAGTCTGAATGCAATGCTTTTACTAAAGCCTTTATAAAATTTTACAAGATTAAACAATCTTTGCAGCCCACATCAGCCTGTGCTCAGGTGCTGAGAAGAAACCACTCTGTATAATGTCACATCCTGTTAGAGGTGAATTGTTGTTTGCAGAAAAGTTTGTCACAAATTTCTTAAGTAGTATTTTGTCTGACTTTGCCCAGACATGCTACAGGGCTGTTTGTGTGTGTTCTGTCACTTCATTAGGGGTAGCAGTGACTCAGGGGGTGAAGAAACGATTTGCAGAACCCTTGCTCTCCTCTTCTTTGTAATTAGTGAATGTGTTTGTGTGTGTGCCTGATTCTGTCTTTGTGTATTCTTTGATTTATCTGGGGTTGTTGCCCTCCAAAAGGCATAATCGGTGTTGACTTTAGAGATCACTGAATCAGAAAATGAGGTGGCATATGTGAGAAGGTATTGGGGATGTTTGGGAACGACCCCCTCTCTGTGATCTAATTTTCTTATTGTTTATTCAGGTATGTCTACATGTGCTCACATGGCGATAAACAGTGAAGTTGCAGAGGATTTGGAAGTAGTTTTTGTTTTAGCCTCAGGTTATTCAATTAAGGTTCCAAGAAGTGAAGTCTCTAAATTTCCCTCCTACAGTAGCAAATCTCTGAACAATCAAAGATCTCAAAATAACTTAAACTGCTTCGGGAGCTAATGTTGTGTGACTATGAAAAAAAAAAAAAAAGTAATGTGCATTTCATTGTACATTTTCAAGTTGACAGTAGTGGTCATCCTATACAGTATATTGTCAAAGCTCCCATTTTCTGTCTTCATTAGTTTACTGTCTCTGTTTAACAGTTTATAAACAAAGAAATTATAGATGGTATATGAGAGAATATTATGGCATTTGCTTTTCTGTTAATAGTAATAGAACAGGAAATGAAATACGATGTGATTACACAAGTTGCCATCTAAAGTATAAATCTTTTTATTTTAAAGATTAGTTTATTATCAAGTTCAAATTATTTTTCATATAATTATTAATATAATTAATAGGATATAATTCATAAAACTGTATTTCTAATTTTGTAAATATTATGTAAATATAAATGTCTTTTCAACAGGTGTTATACATGTTTTTAGTATCTTTAAATTAAATAGTGTGATATTATATACAGTATATCAGCTTTTAGATCTTTGATTTGTATTATCATGAAGAGACCATAACCTGGCTTTCTAGCTTTCTAGAAGCTGTTTTTTCTTCTATTTTATTAAATTGGCCTGTTTACCATAAACTGGTACTGTATATTTGATGAAAAAAAAAAATGTAATCATTAATCTCCCACTCACCATACACACTCTTCTGGAGCAAATAAAGTCCAAAATCAAATGTATGCTGTTTTATTAACCAATATTGAGATAAAACAAAAGGGATTTACAAATTCCATTCACCACAGGCCTTTTACTATTACATATATGTACAGTACATAATTAGTAATTAGGGAATATTAACAAAAATATACAAGACAGAAAAAACACTTATTGCCTTTGGCTGGATAACTCAAGTAGCTTTAATAAGCCATCTAAAAATAACCATTAACACAAAGTCAGACATAAAATGAAACTGCATTTTAGTAACATATCTTACATGTTATGCAACTTAGCAAAATAAAGAGTTGCTATAGCTGAAAACAGAATACTATTGATATATCATGTGGAATGTTTGGGGGAATTAATTTTCATAAAAACTTAAAATGATCACGCCAGATTGGGCTCCTCCATGGCCATGCACATGACCTTTTTGATTTGAGCCTCAAGTTCAGTGCATACACAACATCATGAAAGAAGCTGTGACATCTCTCCCTTGCAGAACAAATGTGGTGTAAAAAATGTAAAAATTTGTTGTGGCAAAGAAAAAAAAGTAACACTGGTTTTAAGTAATTGCTGAATTAACCTGAATACATTAATTTATATCAACAAAACTATTATATGGCCTAAATCATGTGGACATATCTCTTCAAAATGATAACTCCAGGCACTTTTTGCAGTGTAAATCACAATACTCAGGTCAAAGTCACGTCCTTGAATAAAAGTATGAAATAATAAATGCTAAATAGTTGAAATAGTCTGATTTGTCAGACTGATTTGTCCTTATAGAATCAATAATTCAGTTCCATTAAAATCTATTAAAATATATTTTTAGTGCAAAATAAATATCCTAAAAAAATTTATTAGATTACTATAGTACCTGACTAGTGTTTCTTTTGAAGTGCATGTTAACAGTCACTCTGGCAGGCTGTGGCATTAGTAACCCTGGTGATTGGACAAACACAAAGGTTACTCTAAAAGCCTAGACGGTGCCATTGTTGTCACATTAGACTTGCTGAGTTATGTATGTGTTCGCTGTGCATGAGAATAAAATGACAGTGGCAGATACATTGAACTGATTCAGTGTTTCCCACAATCAGTGTTGGGTAAGTTACTTTAAAAATTACATCATCAATATTGTATTTAAATTACTTTTCTAATTACTCTGTCTGAAAAGTAACTTAATTACTCAATAAGTAACTTAATTATTCGAATCGTTAATTACTTAATAAAATCCCTATAAACCTTGATGCATAGAAATGAAACATTACTGGTGCATCTTGAGTAGGGTTGGGTATCGATTTTTTTTTTAGATACCGGTGCCAAATCGTTACTTTTAAAACGGTGTCGGTGCCTAAACGTGCCTGAACCGATACTTATATATATATGAAAAAAATAAATAATAATAAATACAAATTCCCCAAAAAATGATGGATTGGCCATTAGCACTATAAACACATGATATCTGTTTCATTCATACTGGACGCCAGAGGGCGCCCTTGCACAGAAAATCCACATATCCAGTCACAGAAGTAGCGAAACTCAGGAAATCCCTTATATGGACAAAGGCATGGCAATTATAGCTGTAAGTTAACTGAGTACACAGAACATATAAACGTTTTGAATGATAAAACAAAGACAATAAACACTTGACTGCGACAATATAGTTTATCTGTGTTATTCAAGCCATCTGGTATTTTCAAAATAATTAAGTATATTTATAATCCATTGCTAATCGATGTATTTTATTTTAAAGGGGTCATATGATGCTGCCAAAAATAACATTATTTTGTGTATTTGGTGTAATGAAATGTGTTTATGCGGTTTAAGGTAAAAAAAAAACAATTCGATTTTTACAAAGCTCATCGTTTTAAAAAAGCGAGGTGTGCTGTGATTGGCCAGCTATCCAGTGCGTTGTGATTGGCCGAATACCTCAAGCGTGTGATGGAAATGTTACGCCCCTTTTAGCTTTAGGCATTTTAATTTAAGCATGTTTAGCTTAGTTAACGGAAGGCTACCTGCTGCCATCAGAGTAAGTGTAATTACTGCATTCACGTGCTCCTCGGATGCTCTCATTTCCCGAGTTGTGCTTAAGTCGGAATGTGAAAACAACATGGACAATCTCGTTACTACAAATATTTGTTGGATTTGCATTATTAGAGATTTCCGACTTGAGTTCACATGCATTTTCTCAGTCGGGAAATAATTTTTCACATGCGGTGCCGGTGATGATGATTCTTACATCCGTTTCGGAGAACCAGAGGACAAATATTTCAATCGATCGCTCAGGCATGGCACCGAAATGAGGCACCGAAATCTGCGTTCTGATTCGGTTCTAGTACATACCGGTTACATAGGTACCGGTGCCATATTGGTACCGGGTTTCGGTACCCAACCCTAATAAATCTGCGTTCTGATTCGGTTCTAGTACATACCGGTTACATAGGTACCAGTGCCATATTGGTACCGGGTTTTGGTACCAAACCCTAATCTTGAGATAAAACAATGGAACTGGCATATTTTAAGGTGTGTCTGACAGTGCAAGTTTCTTTCAGTTTAAACAGCTCAGAAATGTATTTTAGTCTGGGACTAGACTTCAGCCTTACATTATACCACTGAGGTCAGTGCAAGTTTCTTTCATTTAAAACAGCTCCGAAATGTATTTTAGTCTGGGATTAGACTTCAGCCTTGTCTGTGAAACCAGGGATACATGCATCAAGCTGTAAGCATTAAACTTTTCAAAGCAATTAGTACCATATTTCATACACACTGACATACTGTACAGGTCGCCGTGATTTTGCCAAGTGAGACATGTTCCTGGATCAACATCTTTTGTTGATCCTGGATCAACATAACTGTCCAAAAATATAGACTTAACACAATCCCTACCCCTAAACCTAACCCTACCCATAATTTATTCCTAAAAGCAGTGTGAAATCATAGCTGATTAACAAGGGTGTAGAAGCACCTAACCCTGATTGTAAGCCTAAAACAGATATTTCCTGAAAAGTTATACCCCTAAGCCTAACCCTACCCATAATTTATTCCTAAAAGCAGTGTGAAATCATAGCTGATTAACAAGGGTGTAGAAGCACCTAACCCTGATTGTAAGCCTAAAACAGATATTTCCTGAAAAGTTATCCCTCAATTCTGATTAGTTGATAGGAATGTTGTTCCAGGATCAACAAGGATGTTGATCCAGGAACATGTTGTACTTGGTGAAATCACGGTCACCTACTGTACACATGTATACAACATTAGCAGTCACTAATACTAATAATTTTGTCCACTCCAAACAAAAAACATGATTTTGTACTGTCATTCATGCACATATATGCTTTGTCTGTATTACCACATTGTTCATAAACTACATTCTGATATTTTATAAACTAAATTCTTATTGCTTAGCACACTATAAACATCTACATCTAATAGTAGATGAGTAAACACTGATCTAAATATTCCTAGACTTTAACATTCATCATACTGCAGTGTAAACATTCACATTACTTTATATCTATCGTATTATATCTCATATTTTTATTATATGATAGCAAAATATTTACATCCTCGTTTCGTACGACATTTAGCCTATATGTAAGTTGCCTACTGTATGAATGCATATCATATTTCAGCATATTTTACTCACTTTCACACATTTCCCTTTGGCAAGTTAGGAAAAGCCCAACTAGTAAAATGTGTACAAGTTTATGTAAAAAATAACACGTTACCTAATGTAAGTAAAAATATGAGAGTAAGCATCAGAAATGATCTCCTCCGCTGAATAAAGTCGTGTCAGATTGCTCTGTTCTTCTGAGGTAAATTTCGTCTTATTCCTCAAGTCTTCTTCCAAAACAATGAAAAGTAGATGAATCTTTATTATAAATTTTTTTTAAATCTATTTTTTGTAACTTTGTAAGTGATCAGGGGGTTTGCGCGCAGGTATGGCTGCAGATAATGACCCCTGAGACGGGAAAGAGTGTACCTTGCTCTAGTTTCATACGGATTACATAAACAGAGAATATTCGTTTTCGATTTGAATTGGTTCATTTAAAAGTAGACACTTCAAGTTTTCAATAGGCATATTTCTCACATCTGTGTGTCAAGTATTCACAGAGTTTCAGTTCGTTTTTGTGAAACGTTTCAGAAAGAAGTTCACGGAGACCAAAACAGCAGAAAGCGCTCACTGTTTGTTTTGTTTATTTTACAAAAGCACAATGTTTTGTTGTTATTGTCAGTGTACACAAATAAAAGTAGACCCTTTATAGATTCGATTGATTTTATTCTTATCTGTATCTGGATATTTTAGGTTTTTTCTCTCTTATCAGGAAAAACTACAAATGAACATGCTACTTTATAAGTAACTGTAATTAAGTTACCTAAAAATTAACAGTAATCCCTTACTTTCCTTTTTTTCAGTGGATAAGTAGGCTCATTTAATTACACCCAACACTGCCCACAATAAATGATTACTGTTAAAACACAATGTGATATCTTTCTGTATTATATGTCACTGTGTCTTTTCAGTCAATGTACAGTATCTCTACATCAAGACCATTTGGCACGCAATACTGCACCTCTTCATACGAGGTCATTCTCTGGTCCTGGACACCAGAAGTTCCTTGTTTATAGCACTAATAATTCCCTCTCTATAATAGCCAGAGACAGAGCAGGCTCTGTATGTGTAAAAAGAGACTTATCTAATCTAACACGATGGCCTGTTTCCTGCACCCCATCCCATAACTCAATCCAGCTCTAACACATCATCTCCTCTCTCTCTCCAGTGCTCACATGCACATCCACACCCACACACACAGCTGGGTCTGGAGCTCTTCACAGAAATAACGTCTATCCCTCTTGAAATAGAAGCTGTATGTTAATGCTAATAACCTGTGAATATTTCCTTAGTAATATTCAGGAATTTTAATACACTGAAAAAAAAGGCACTACATATTCTCCAGTTTTCAAAAGCTTTTTACTCTTAAATACTAATCTACTACTGTAGGAAAATGCTGAGAAATAAAACACCTATCAGACCAATTCCCATAAATTGTCCCAATATAAAGTTGTCTAAACAAAGAATTTCATATTACTGACCTGTTAAGCATTTGTGAGTTCCCAGCATGCATTGTAGCATGAATTAAAGCGGGAGTATACGGTTTCTGCACTATTAGTGTCACCTAGCGGAACTACAAAAATAAAGCAGGTTTACAAACAACCATTGAAAACGCCCCTTTCGCACGTCATGCCTCCCCCAACTCAAACAATCACTAACACCGCTCTTATAGGCCTATAAAAGTGATGGCATGTCTCAACAGGTAAACAAAAATATTATAGTTCATTTTACATAAGTGTCCTATATGGCTATATACACACAGCAAAACAAACAAACAAACAAACAGTTTAATGAGTCACTAAATGAAAATTTGCTGAACAATAAATTTATTTTGATGAATTTATCGACTGAATGAGGCATTTTGCATTTAGTGATGAACAAATTCAAATTGACGAAAGGGAGTAATGTTATGTAGTGCAATTAAGATAATAGTTGTGAGAATATAATCTGAATGCATCCCTAGATTTTAATTCTCAATTTATAGTGTCATTTAAACTTATTTGGTTTCGCTTAAGTAATGACACCCACTTTTGTATCCCAGGGGTGTTTCTGTGGTCAGTGCATTTTCTGGACTTTGTATGAGGACATCCTTTGTGAAAATAGTGGAATATAATGCATTATGAGAAGAATCAAAACAATTTAACCAAAATAAACTCAAGAATTTGGACCCCTTGGTATTCCGAAGTCAGAGTCACACTGTACACAATTGCCATGTTAAAGGTTTGTGGCAAGCGGTGGTCAGGTAGCGGAAGTTACCAGTAACAAAATAAACAAATCCTATAGTCTACTACGCCACCCGGAGTACACATAACAGCCCTAAGCAAGGGCACACAGGTTCGTTGCCAAAGGCAGGGTGAGCATGGAGACGTAGACAGAAATATATAGACAAAATCACTTTATTCAAGCATACAAGTAACGAATAAAACGGTCAGTCAATCAATACAATATTTCACACAAGGTCTCAAATCACAGCACAGACACAATACCAGTAACATACAAAACCATAAGTACAATAAGAAAATAAAATGACAAAATAAGAGGGAGGTGGCCAGCGGAAACCCTCAGAGTTCTACCCCACACTCAATACCCACAACACACACACTTGTGAAAGCAACGCAAAATGTTAAGCACAGCAAAAATGTGGACACCAATACAGGATACCATAGCTAACACCTCCCATTTTAAAGACGAAGACAAAAACAAACTATAAAAACACATACAAATCAAAAGTCAATGCAACAATAGCACACAAAATATCCAGATTACATAAACTTAGCCTCCCAGCTAACTCACACGCAGATCAGTGCAATCATGTGCCAGTGATTCCAACATAAAACAGATCAAGGTGAGTTCCAGACAAAACTATTAAAACTGTAACAAAACAAAAACAAAACAGAGCAGCAGTGCAGTCACGTCACTTCATGTACATTTGGCTCCTATTAAAATCATCGGAAACCCCTGGACGTGCAGTCAAACCTGCCGGACATTAAACATAAAAGTTACTCACACTCATTAAACAACCAATAAACTCATCATATATACCGAGAGAACTTTACAATACTGCAATAAGTATGGTCGATCACCACGCAGGATTAGAGTTACTTGCATGACCATGGCTAAAAATAAACAAGGTAATAAGCTTCTCCATTTAACAGACAAAATGCTTTTTTTTTTTTTTTTTTGAACAGGGACTAACCTGAAAATTGGTAGTGCACGACAGATAGGAGGATAACCCAACCGCTATCCCTCATTCAAAATACCATATGTCACAAAGGGGTGGTACCAAGAATGATGCATCCCAAGCAGCCAAACACTTCCATTTTTTATATTCACAACACAGGCACCGATAGGCTCATTAAACTTACACCATACTGACCAATCATAATGAAGTACAAACACTGATAGGTTCACCAGCTTGGGTAACGCCAGCCAATCATACTGGGGCTATACCTCACTCGGCTACATTCGTAAACTGTTTCAAAGTGTGCTTCTAAGAAAAGGTTGCTGGATTTGTGAAAGTATTTGAGGTTTATAGTATTACTAATAGAGATTTGGGCGGCTTGTGACAAATGGGTTGTGTCAAAGTTTGAAGACACATCTATGAACACATCTGTATGTTCCATGTTGTTACAGTATGTTCCTGTAGCTCAACTTGTCAGAGCAATGTTTTCTATGGAACACACATACAATACATACAATGGTAAAATGAATAGTTTGAAAGTCACTTTGACCCAAAGTAATGCAACAGTTTGTAATTTCTTTGGTGTTGTCTGTAGAAGAGAACACATTTCCATAACTTATAAGAGCCTCAACTGTGTTGCAGAACCAAAATTGTAAAGATGATATTGCACTTTCTGCCAATAGTAAAAAGTCTGGCTTGTCCTCATTATACAACATAACTGTGGCCCTAAATGGATTTAATATTGGCAAAAATGACCAGGTATGAAAATTTAGTGGTAAAATTGGCTTCAGGTCTTTACTACCCTTCCAAAAAGTAGTATACTTCAAGTTTATTTTATTAAGTATACTTAAGTAAAGTTCAAGTATATTTTTAAGTATAATTTATGTAGCAAGTATACAAGTATCAGTGTACTAGTAGTATACTTGTAAGTGTACTATTTCAATACTCCTTGGGACTAAATTGGCCCACTTTCTAGTATATAAAAGTATACTTTAAGTATAACAGTAGTAAACTAGTTTACAACAATATTTTTAGCTTGTACTGCAACTATACTAAAAGTGAACTTATAGGTATACTGATAGTTTCATAAATTAAA